>NW_027551824.1:0-73969 GCF_045843805.1 Urocitellus parryii
CTCTAAATCAATACACGGGTTTGTGCTAGCTCTTTTCACTTGACATAATGATGTAGTTCCAAGATCTACCGCGATGGTTTGTGTCCTATTGAAGTAGCCGCAAGCAGAGACTGACGAGAATCACTTCATTGAAAGGGTTGCCAAGCTTCCAAAAAACTACGAGTTTCCTGAAATCTCAGCAAACAATTTTTCACCCAATCTTGATGATACTGGCAGGTAATGATCAGTACACCAATCCCACTTGGCTCACCAAATTTCGTTCTTCTAGGTTAAACCGTTCCTTTGCAGCAACCGTTTTCATGTTTAGGTTTCACTCTGTTTTCTCCTATATGGATAAATGTAGTTGGAACTCTAAATAAAATACCGGTTTGTGCTAGATCTTTTCAACTTGGCATAATGATGTAGATCCAAGTTCTGTCGCTATGGTTTTGTCCTAATGAAGTAGCCCCAAGCAGAGACTGACGAGAATCACTTTCATTGAAAGGGTTACCAAGCTCCAAAAAACAACGAGTTTCCTGAAATCTCAGCAAATATTTTTTCACCCAATCTTGATGATACTTGCAGGTAATGATCAGTACACCAGTCCCACTTGGCTGACTAAGTTTCGTTCTTCTAGGTTAAACCGTTCCTTTGTAGTAACCGTTTTCATGTTTAGGTTTCACTCTGTTTTCTCCTATATGGATACATGTAGTTGGAACTCTAAATCAAACACGGTTTGTGCTAGCTCTTTGAAACTTGGCAAATAATGTAGTTCCAAGTTCTATCGCTATGGATTGTGTCCTATGGAAGTAGCCCCAAGCAGAGACTGACGAGAATCACTTTCATTGAAAGGGTTTGCCAAGCTTCCAAAAAACTACGAGTTTCCTGAATTCTCAGCAAACATTTTTTCACCCAATCGTGATGATACTTGCAGGTAATGATCAGTACACCAATCCCACTTGGCTCACTAAATTTCGTTCTTCTAGGTTAAACCGTTCCTTTACAGTAAATGTTTTCATGTTTAGGTTTCACTCTGTTTTCTCCTATATGGATACATGTAGTTGGAACTCTAAATCAAACACCGTTTGTGCTAGCTCTTTGAAACTTGGCACAATAATGTATTTCCAAGTTCTATCGTGATGGTTTGTGTCCTATTGATGTAGCCCCAAGCAGAGACTGACGAGAATCACTTTCATTGAAAGGGGTTGCCAAGCTTCCAAAAATGTACGAGTTTCCTGAATTCTCAGCAAACATTTTTTCACCCAATCTTGATGATACACTCAGGTAATGATCAGTACACCAATCCCACTTGGCTCACCAAATTTCGTTCTTCTAGGTTAAACCGTTCCTTTACAGTAACTGTTTTCATGTTTAGGTTTCACTCTGTTTTCTCCTATATGGATACATGTATTTGGAACTCTAAATCAAACACGGTTTGTGCTAGCTCTTTGAAACTTGGCACAATAATGTAGTTCCAAAGTTCTATGGCTATGGTTTGTGTCCTATGGAAGTAGCCCCAAGCAGAGACTGACGAGAATCACTTTCATTGAAAGGGGTTGCCAAGCTTCGAAAAAACTACGAGTTTCCTTAAATCTCAGGAAACATTTTTTCACCCAATTGTGATGATACTTGCAGGTAATGATCAGTACACCCAATCCCACTTGGCTCACCAAATTTCGTTCTTCTAGGTTAAACCGTTCCTTTGCAGTATCTGATTACATGTTTAGGTTTCACTCTATTTTTCTCCTATATGGATACATGTAGTTGGAACTCTAAATCAAACACGGTTTGTGCTAGCTCTTTTAAACTTGGCACAATAATGTAGTTCTAAGTTCTATGGCTATGGTTTGTGTCCTATGGAAGTAGTCCAAGCAGAGACTGACGAGAATCACGTTCATTGAAAGCGTTGCCAAGCTTCCAAAAAACTACGAGTTTCCTGAAATCTCAGCAAACAATTTTTCACCCAATCTTGATGATACTTGCAGGTAATGATCAGTACACCAGTCCCACTTGGCTCACCAAATTTCATTCTTCTAGGTTAAACCGTTCCTTTGCAGTAACCGTTTTCATGTTTAGGTTCCACTCTGTTTTCTCCTATATGGATACATGTATTTGGAACTCTAAATCAAACACGGTCTGTGCTAGCTCTTTGAAACTTGGCAAATAATGTAGTTCCAAGTTCTATCGCTATGGATTGTGTCCTATGGAAGTAGCCCCAAGCAGAGACTGACGAGAATCACTTTCATTTAAAGGTTTGCCAAGCTTCCAAAAAACTACGAGTTTCCTGAATTCTAAGCAAACATTTTTCACCCAATCTTGATGATACTTGCAGGTAATGATCCCTACAGCATTCCCACTTGGCTCACCAAATTTCGTTCTTCTAGTTTAAACCGTTCTTTTGCAGTAACCGTTTTCATGTTTAGGTTTCACTCTGTTTTCTCCTATATGGATACATGTATTTAGAACTCTAAAATCAAACACGGTTTGTGCTAGCTCTTTGAAACTTGGCACAATAATGTAGTTCCAAGTTCTATGGCTATGGTTTGTGTCCTATGGAAGTAGCCATAAGCAGAGACTGATGAGAATCACGTTCATTGAAAGGGTTGCCAAGCTTCCAAAAAACTACGAGTTTTACTGAAATCTCAGCAAACAATTTTTCACCCAATCTTGATGATACTTGCAGGTAATGATCAGTACACCAGTCCCACTTGGCTCACCAAATTTCGTTCTTCTAGGTTAAACCGTTCCTTTGCAGTAACCGTTTTCATGTTTAGGTCCACTCTGTTTTCTCCTATATGGATACATGTAGTTGGAACTCTAAATCAAACACGGTTTGTGCTAGCTCCTTGAAACTTGGCAAATAATGTAGTTCCAAGATCTATCGCTATGGATTGTGTCCGATGGAAGTAGCCCCAAGCAGAGACTGACGAGAATCACTTTCATTGAAAGGGGTTTCCAAGCTTCCAAAAAACTACGAGTTTCCTGAAATCTCAGCAAATATTTTTTCTCCCAATCTTTATGATACTTCCATTTAATGATCAGTACACCAATCCCACTTGGCTCACCAAATTTCTCTCTTCTAGGTTAAACTGTTCCTTTGCAGGAACCGTTTTCATGTTTTGGTTTCACTCTGTTTATTCCTATACGGATACATGTAGTTGGAACTCTAATCAAACACGGTTTGTGCTAGCTCTTTTCATCTTGGCACAATGATGTAGTTCCAAGTTCTATCGCTATTGTTTGTGTCCTAATGAAGTTGCCGCAAGCAGAGACTGACGAGAATCACTTTCATTGAAAGGGGTTGAGATGCTTCCAAAAACTACGAGTTTCCTGAAATCTCAGCAAACATTTTTTCAACCAATCTTGATGATACTGGCAGGTAATGATCAGTACACCAAATCCCACTTGGCTCACCAAATTTCGTTCTTCTAGGTTAAACCGTTCCTTTGCAGGAACCGTTTTCATGTTTAGGTTTCACTCTGTTTTGTCCTATACGGATACATGTAGTTGGAACTCTAAATCAAACACGGTTTGTGCTAGCTCTTTTCAAACTTGACATAATGATGTAGTTCCAAGATCTACCGCAATGGTTTGTGTCCCATTGAAGTAGCCGCAAGCAGAGACTGACGAGAATCACTTTCATTGAAAGGGGTTGCCAAGCTTCAAAAACTACGAGTTTCCTGAAATCTCAGCAAACATTTTTTCACCCAATCTTGATGATACTGGCAGGTAATGATCAGTACACCAATCCCACTTGGCTCACCAAATTTCGTTCTTCTAGGTTAAACCGTTCCTTTGCAGCAACCGTTTTCATGTTTAGGTTTCACTCTGTTTTCTCCTATATGGATACATGTAGTTGGAACTCTAAATCAAACACGGTTTGTGCTAGCTCTTTGAAACTTGGCAAATAATGTAGTTCCAAGTTCTATCGCTATGGATTGTGTCCTATGGAAGTAGCCTTAAGCAGAGACTGACGAGAATCACTTTCATTGAAAGGTTTGCCAAGCTTCCACAAAACTACGAGTTTCCTGAATTCTCAGCAAACATTTTTTCACCCAATCTTGATGATACTTGCAGGTAATGATCACTACAGCAGTCCAACTTGGCTCACCAAATTTCGTTCTTCTAGGTTAAACCGTTCTTTTGCAGTAACCGTTTTCATGTTTAGGTTTCACTCCGTTTTCTCCTATATGAATACATGTATTTGGAACTCTAAATCAAACACGGTTTGTGCTAGCTCTTTGAAACTTGGCACAATAATGCAGTTCCAAGTTCTATGGCTATGGTTTGTGTCCTATTGGAAGTGGCCCCAAGCAGAGACTGACGAGAATCACGTTCATTGAAGGGTTGCCAAGCTTCCAAAAAAACTACGAGTTTCCTGAAATCTCAGCAAACAATTTTTCACCCAATCTTGATGATACTTGCAGGTAATGATCAGTACACCAGTCCCACTTGGCTCACCAAATTTCGTTCTTCTAGTTTAAACCGTTCCTTTGCAGTAACCGTTTTCATGTTTAGGTCCACTCTGTTTTCTCCTATATGGATACATGTAGTTGGAACTCTAAATCAAACACGGTTTGTGCTAGCTCTCTGAAACTTGGCAAATAATGTAGTTCCAAGATCTATCGCTATGGATTGTGTCCGATGGAAGTAGCCCCAAGCAGAGACTGACGAGAATCACTTTCATTGAAAGGGGTTTCCAAGCTTCCAAAAAACTACGAGTTTCCTGAAATCTCAGCAAATATTTTTTTTCCCAATCTTTATGATACTTCCATTTAATGATCAGTACACCAATCCCACTTGGCTCACCAAATTTCTTTCTTCTAGGTTAAACCGTTCCTTTGCAGTAACCGTTTTCATGTTTAGGTTTCACTCTGTTTTCTCCTATATGGGATACATGTGGTTGGAACTCTAAATCAAACACGGTTTGTGCTAGCTCTTTGAAACTTGGCACAATAATGTAGTTCCAAGTTCCATGGATATCGTTTTGTGTCCTATGGAAGTAGCCCCAAGCAGAGACTGACGAGAATCACTTTCATTGAAAGGGGTTGCCAAGCTTCCAAAAAACTACGAGTTTCCTGAAATCTCAGCAAAAATTTTTTCACCCAATCTTGATGATATTTCCATTTAATGAATCAGTACACCAATCGCACTTGGCTCACCAAATTTCGTTCTTCTAGGTTAAACCGTTCCTTTGCAGTAACCGTTTTCATGTTTAGGTTTCACTGTTTTCTCCTTTATGGATACATGTAGTTGGAACTCTAAATCAAACACGGTTTGTGCTAGCTCTTTGAAACTTGGCATAATAATGTAGTTCCAAGTTCTATGGCTATGGTTTGTGTCCTATGGAAGTAGCCCCAAGCAGAGACTGACGAGAATCACTTTCATTGAAAGGGGTTGCCAAGCTTCCAAAAAACTACGAGTTTCCTTAAATCTCAGGAAACATTTTTTCACCCAATTGTGATGATACTTGCAGGTAATGATCAGTACACCAATCCCACTTGGCTCACCAAATTTCGTTCTTCTAGGTTAAACCGTTCCTTTGCAGTATCTGATTTCATGTTTAGGTTTCACTCTGTTTTCTCCTATATGGATACATGTAGTTGGAACTCTAAATCAAACACGGTTTGTGCTAGCTCTTTGAAACTTGGCACAATAATGTAGTTCTAAGTTCTATGGCTATGGTTTGTGTCCTATGGAAGTAGTCCCAAGCAGAGACTGACGAGAATCACGTTCATTGAAACCGTTGCCAAGCTTCCAAAAAACTACGAGTTCCTGAAATCTCAGCAAACAATTTTTCACCCAATCTTTATGATACTTGCAGGTAATGATCAGTACACCAGTCCCACTTGGCTCACCAAATTTCGTTCTTCTAGGTTAAACCGTTCCTTTGCAGTAACCGTTTTCATGTTTAGGTTCCACTCTGTTTTCTCCTATATGGATACATGTATTTGGAACTCTAAATCAAACACGGTCTGTGCTAGCTCTTTGAAACTTGGCAAATAATGTAGTTCCAAGTTGTATGGCTATGGTTTGTGTCCTATGGAAGTAGCCCCAAGCAGAGACTGACGAGAATCACTTTAATTGAAAGGGGTTGCCAAGCTTCCAAAAAACTAAGAGTTTCCGGAAATCTCAGCAAACATTTTTTCACCCAATCGTGATGATACTTGCAGGTAATGATCAGTACACCAATCCCACTTGGCTCACTAAATTTCGTTCTTCTAGGTTAAACCGTTCCTTTGCAGTAAATGTTTTCATGTTTAGGTTTCACTCTGTTTTCTCCTATATGGATACATGTAGTTGGAACTCTAAATCAAACACGGTTTGTGCTAGCTCTTTTAAACTTGGCACAATAATGTAGTTCCAAGTTCTATGGATATGGTTTGTGTCCTATGGAAGTAGCCCCAAGCAAAGACTGACGAGAATCACTTTCATTGAAAGGGGTTGCCAAGCTTCCAAAAAACTACGAGTTTCCTGAAATCTCAGCAAACATTTTTTCACCCAATCTTGATGATATTTCCATTTAATGATCAGTACACCAATCCCACTAGGCTCACCAAATTTCGTTCTTCTAGGTTAAACCGTTCCTTTGCAGTAACCGTTTTCATATTTAGGTTTCACTGTTTTCTCCTATATGGATACATGTAGTTGGAACTCTAAATCAAACACGGTTTGTGCTAGCTCTTTGAAACTTGGCACAATAATGTAGTTCCAAGTTCTATGGCTATGGTTTGTGTCCTATGGAAGTAGCCCAAGCAGAGACTGACGAGAATCACTTTCATTGAAAGGGGTTTCCAAGCTTCCAAAAAACTACGAGTTTCCTGAATTCTCAGCAAACATTTTTTCACCAATCTTGATGATACTTGCAGGTAATGATCAGTACAGCAGTCCACTTGGCTCACCAAATTTCGTTCTTCTAGGTTAAACCGTTCCTTTGCAGTAACCGTTTTCATGTTTAGGTTTCACTCTGTTTTCTCCTATATGGATACATGTATTTAGAACTCTAAATCAAACACGGTTTGTGCTAGCTCTTTGAAACTTGGCACAATAATGTAGTTCCAAGTTCTATCACGATGGTTTGTATCCCATGGAAGTAGCCCCAAGCAGAGACTGACGAGAATCACTTTCATTGAAAGGGGTTGCCAAGCTTCCAAAAAACTACGAGTTTCCTGAAATCTCAGCAAACATTTTTTCACTCAATCGTGATTATACTTGCAGGTAATGATCAGTACACCAATCCCACTTGGCTCACCAAATTTCGTTATTCTAGGTTAAACCGTTCCTTTGCAGTAACCGTTTTCATGTTTAGGTTTCACTCTGTTTTCTCCTATATGGATACATGTAGTCGGAACTCTAAATCAAACACGGTTTGTGCTAGCTCTTTGAAACTTGGCACAATAATGTAGTTCCAAGTTCTATGGCTATGGTTTGTGTCCTATGGAAGTAGCCCCAAGCAGAGACTGACCAGAATCACTTTCATTGAAAGGGGTTGCCAAGCTTCCAAAAAACTACGAGTTTCCTTAAATCTCAGCAAACATTTTTTCACCCAATCGTGATGATACTTGCAGGTAATGATCAGTACACCAATCCCACTTGGCTCACCAAATTTCGTTCTTCTAGGTTAAACCGTTCCTTTGCAGTATCCGATTTCATGTTTAGGTTTCACTCTGTTTTCTCCTATATGGATACATGTAGTTGGAACTCTAAATCAAACACGGTTTGTGCTAGCTCTTTTAAATCTTGGCACAATAATGTAGTTCTAAGTTCTATGGGTATGGTTTGTGTCCTATGGAAGTAGCCCCAAACAGAGACTGACGAGAATCACGTTCATTGAAAGGGTTGCCAAGCTTCCAAAAAACTACGAATTTCCTGAAATCTCAGCAAACAATTTTTCACCAAATCTTGATGATACTTGCAGGTAATGATCAGTACACCAGTCCCACTTGGCTCACCATATTTCGTTCTTCTAGGTTAAACCGTTCCTTTGCAGTAACCGTTTTCATGTTTAGGTTCCACTCTGTTTTCTCCTATATGGATACATGTAGTTGGAACTCTAAATCAAACACGGTTTGTGCTAGCTCTTTGAAACTTGGCAAATAATGTAGTTCCAAGTTCTATCGCTATGGATTGTGTCCGATGGAAGTAGCCCCAAGCAGAGACTGACGAGAATCACTTTCATTGAAAGGGGTTTCCAAGCTTCCAAAAAACTACGAGTTTCCTGAAATCTCAGCAAATATTTTTTCTCCCAATCTTTATGATACTTCCATTTAATGATCAGTACACCAATCCCACTTGGCTCACCAAATTTCTTTCTTCTAGGTTAAACCGTTCCTTTGCAGTAACCGTTTTCATGTTTAGGTTTCACTCTGTTTTCTCCTATATGGATACATGTAGTTGGAACTCTAAATCAAACACGGTTTGTGCTAGCTCTTTTAAACTTGGCACAATAATGTAGTTCCAAGTTCTATGGATATGGTTTGTGTCCTATAAGTAGCCCCAAGCAGAGACTGACGAGAATCACTTTCATTGAAAGGGGTTGCCAAGCTTCCAAAAAACTACGAGTTTCCTGAAATCTCAGCAAACATTTTTTCACCCAATCTTGATGATATTTCCATTTAATGATCAGTACACCAATACCACTTGGCTCACCAAATTTCGTTCTTCTAGGTTAAACCGTTCCTTTGCAGTAACCGTTTTCATGTTTAGGTTTCACTGTTTTCTCCTTTATGGATACATGTAGTTGGAACTCTAAATCAAACACGGTTTGTGCTAGCTATTTGAAACTTGGCACAATAATGTAGTTCCAAGTTCTATGGCTATGGTTTGTGTCCTATGGAAGTAGTACCAAGCAGAGACTGAGGAGAATCACTTTAATTGAAAGGGGTTGCCAAGCTTCCAAAAAACTAAGAGTTTCCGGAAATCTCAGCAAACATTTTTTCACCCAATCGTGATGATACTTGCAGGTAATGATCAGTACACCAATCCCACTTGGCTCACCAAATTTCGTTCTTCTAGGTTAAACCGTTCCTTTGCAGTAACCGTTTTCATGTTTAGGTTTCACTCTGTTTTCTCCTATATGGATACATGTAGTTGGAACTCTAAATCAAACACGGTTTGTGCTAGCTCTTTTAAACTTGGCACAATAATGTAGTTCCAAGTTCTATGGATATGGTTTGTGTCCTATGGAAGTAGCCCCAAGCAGAGACTGACGAGAATCACTTTCATTGAAAGGGGTTGCCAAGCTTCCAAAAAACTACGAGTTTCCTGAAACCTCAGCAAACATTTTTCAACCAATCGTGATGATACTTGCAGGTAATGATCAGTACACCATTCCCGCTTGGCTCACCAAATTTCGTTCTTCTAGGTTAAACCGTTCCTTTGCAGTATCCGATTTCATGTTTAGGTTTCACTCTGTTTTCTCCTATATGGATACATGTAGTTGGAACTCTAAATCAAACACGGTTTGTGCTAGCTCTTTTCATCTTGGCACAATAATGTAGTTCTAAGTTCTATGGGTATGGTTTGTGTCCTATGGAAGTAGCCCCAAGCAGAGACTGACGAGAATCACGTTCATTGAAAAGGTTGCTCAGCTTCCAAAAAACTACGAGTTTCCTGAAATCTCAGCAAACATTTTTTCACCCAATCTTGATGATACTTGCAGGTAATGATCAGTACAACAGTTCCACTTGGCTAACCAAATTTCGTTCTTCTAGGTTAAACCGTTCCTTTGCAGTAACCGTTTTCATGTTTAGGTTCCACTCTGTTTTCTCCTATATGGATACATGTAGTTGGAACTCTAAATCAAACACGGTTTGTGCTAGCTCTTTGAAACTTGGCACAATAATGTAGTTCCAAGTTCCATGGATATGGTTTGTGTCCTATGGAAGTAGCCCCAAGCAGAGACTGACGAGAATCACTTTCATTTAAAGGGGTTGCCAAGCTTCCAAAAACTACGAGTTTCCTGAAATCTCAGCAAAAATTTTTTCACCCAATCTTGATGATATTTCCATTTAATGATCAGTACACCAATCGCACTTGGCTCACCAAATTTCGTTCTTCTAGGTTAAACCGTTTCTTTGCCGTAACCGTTTTCATGTTTAGGTTTCACTATTTTCTCCTTTATGGATACATGTAGTTGGAACTCTAAATCAAACACGGTTTGTGCTAGCTATTTGAAACTTGGCACAATAATGTAGTTCCAAGTTGTATGGCTATGGTTTGTGTCCTATGGAAGTAGCCCCAAGCAGAGACTGACGAGAATCACTTTAATTGAAAGGGGTTGCCAAGCTTCCAAAAAACTAAGAATTTCCGGAAATCTCAGCAAACATTTTTTCACCCAATCGTGATGATACTTGCAGGTAATGATCAGTACACCAATCCCACTTGGCTCACTAAATTTCGTTCTTCTAGTTTAAACCGTTCCTTTGCAGTAAATGTTTTCATGTTTAGGTTTCACTCTGTTTTCTCCTATATGGATACATGTAGTTGGAACTCTAAATCAAACACGGTTTGTGCTAGCTCTTTTAAACTTGGCACAATAATGTAGTTCCAAGTTCTATGGATATGGTTTGTGTCCTATGGAAGTAGCCCCAAGCAAAGACTGACGAGAATCACTTTCATTGAAAGGGGTTGCCAAGCTTCCAAAAAACTACGAGTTTCCTGAAATCTCAGCAAACATTTTTTCACCCAATCTTGATGATATTTCCATTTAATGATCAGTACACCAATCCCACTAGGCTCACCAAATTTCGTTCTTCTAGGTTAAACCGTTCCTTTGCAGTAACCGTTTTCATATTTAGGTTTCACTGTTTTCTCCTATATGGATACATGTAGTTGGAACTCTAAATCAAACACGGTTTGTGCTAGCTCTTTGAAACTTGGCACAATAATGTAGTTCCAAGTTCTATGGCTATGGTTTGTGTCCTATGGAAGTAGCCCCAAGCAGAGACTGACGAGAATCACTTTCATTGAAAGGGGTTTCCAAGCTTCCAAAAAACTACGAGTTTCCTGAATTCTCAGCAAACATTTTTTCACCCAATCTTGATGATACTTGCAGGTAATGATCAGTACAGCAGTCCCACTTGGCTCACCAAATTTCGTTCTTCTAGGTTAAACCGTTCCTTTGCAGTAACCGTTTTCATGTTTAGGTTTCACTCTGTTTTCTCCTATATGGATACATGTATTTAGAACTCTAAATCAAACACGGTTTGTGCTAGCTCTTTGAAACTTGGCACAATAATGTAGTTCCAAGTTCTATCGCGATGGTTTGTATCCCATGGAAGTAGCCCCAAGCAGAGACTGACGAGAATCACTTTCATTGAAAGGGGTTGCCAAGCTTCCAAAAAACTACGAGTTTCCTGAAATCTCAGCAAACATTTTTTCACCCAATCGTGATGATACTTGCAGGTAATGGTCAGTACACCAATCCCACTTGGCTCACCAAATTTCGTTCTTCTAGGTTAAACCGTTCCTTTGCAGTAACCGTTTTCATGTTTAGGTTTCACTCTGTTTTCTCCTATATGGATACATGTAGTTGGAACTCTAAATCAAACACGGTTTGTGCTAGCTCTTTGAAACTTGGCACAATAATGTAGTTCCAAGTTCTATGGCTATGGTTTGTGTCCTATGGATGTAGCCCCAAGCAGAGACTGACCAGAATCACTTTCATTGAAAGGGGTTGCCAAGCTTCCAAAAAACTACGAGTTTCCTTAAATCTCAGCAAACATTTTTTCACCCAATCGTGATGATACTTGCAGGTAATGATCAGTACACCAATCCCACTTGGCTCACCAAATTTCGTTCTTCTAGGTTAAACCGTTCCTTTGCAGTATCCGATTTCATGTTTAGGTTTCACTCTGTTTTCTCCTATATGGATACATGTAGTTGGAACTCTAAATCAAACACGGTTTGTGCTAGCTCTTTGAAACTTGGCACAATAATGTAGTTCTAAGTTCTATGGCTATGGTTTGTGTCCTATGGAAGTAGTCCCAAGCAGAGACTGACGAGAATCACGTTCATTGAAAGGGTTGCCAAGCTTCCAAAAAACTACGAATTTCCTGAAATCTCAGCAAACAATTTTTCACCAAATCTTGATGATACTTGCAGGTAATGATCAGTACACCAGTCCCACTTGGCTCACCATATTTCGTTCTTGTAGGTTAAACCGTTCCTTTGCAGTAACCGTTTTCATGTTTAGGTTCCACTCTGTTTTCTCCTATATGGATAAATGTAGTTGGAACTCTAAATCAAACACGGTTTGTGCTAGCTCTTTGAAACTTGGCAAATAATGTAGTTCCAAGTTCTATCGCTATGGATTGTGTCCGATGGAAGTAGCCCCAAGCAGAGACTGACGAGAATCACTTTCATTGAAAGGGGTTTCCAAGCTTCCAAAAAACTACGAGTTTCCTGAAATCTCAGCAAATATTTTTTCTCCCAATCTTTATGATACTTCCATTTAATGATCAGTACACCAATCCCACTTGGTCACCAAATTTCTTTCTTCTAGGTTAAACCGTTCCTTTGCAGTAACCGTTTTCATGTTTAGGTTTCACTCTGTTTTCTCCTATATGGATACATGTAGTTGGAACTCTAAATCAAACACGGTTTGTGCTAGCTCTTTTAAACTTGGCACAATAATGTAGTTCCAAGTTCTATGGATATGGTTTGTGTCCTATAAGTAGCCCCAAGCAGAGACTGACGAGAATCACTTTCATTGAAAGGGGTTGCCAAGCTTCCAAAAAACTACGAGTTTCCTGAAATCTCAGCAAACATTTTTTCACCCAATCTTGATGATATTTCCATTTAATGATCAGTACACCAATACCACTTGGCTCACCAAATTTCGTTCTTCTAGGTTAAACCGTTCCTTTGCAGTAACCCGTTTTCATGTTTAGGTTTCACTGTTTTCTCCTTTATGGATACATGTAGTTGGAACTCTAAATCAAACACGGTTTGTGCTAGCTATTTGAAACTTGGCACAATAATGTAGTTCCAAGTTCTATGGATATGGTTTGTGTCCTATGGAAGTAGCCCCAAGCAGAGACTGACGAGAATCACTTTCATTGAAAGGGGTTGCCAAGCTTCCAAAAAACTACGAGTTTCCTGAAACCTCAGCAAACATTTTTTCACCCAATCGTGATGATACTTGCAGGTAATGATCAGTACACCATTCCCGCTTGGCTCACCAAATTTGTTCTTCTAGGTTAAACCGTTCCTTTGCAGTATCCGATTTCATGTTTAGGTTTCACTCTGTTTTCTCCTATATGGATACATGTAGTTGGAACTCTAAATCAAAACACGGTTTGTGCTAGCTCTTTTCATCTTGGCACAATAATGTAGTTCTAAGTTCTATGGGTATGGTTTGTGTCCTATGGAAGTAGCCCCAAGCAGAGACTGACGAGAATCACGTTCATTGAAAGGGTTGCTCAGCTTCCAAAAAACTACGAGTTTCCTGAAATCTCAGCAAACATTTTTTCACCCAATCTTGATGATACTTGCAGGTAATGATCAGTACAACAGTTCCACTTGGCTAACCAAATTTCGTTCTTCTAGGTTAAACCGTTCCTTTGCAGTAACCGTTTTCATGTTTAGGTTCCACTCTGTTTTCTCCTATATGGATACATGTAGTTGGAACTCTAAATCAAACACGGTTTGTGCTAGCTCTTTGAAACTTGGCACAATAATGTAGTTCCAAGTTCCATGGATATGGTTTGTGTCCTATGGAAGTAGCCCCAAGCAGAGACTGACGAGAATCACTTTCATTGAAAGGGGTTGCCAAGCTTCCAAAAAACTACGAGTTTCCTGAAACCTCAGCAAACATTTTTTCACCCAATCGTGATGATACTTGCAGGTAATGATCAGTACACCATTCCCGCTTGGCTCACCAAATTTTGTTCTTCTAGGTTAAACCGTTCCTTTGCAGTATCCGATTTCATGTTTAGGTTTCACTCTGTTTTCTCCTATATGGATACATGTAGTTGGAACTCTAAATCAAACACGGTTTGTGCTAGCTCTTTTCATCTTGGGCACAATAATGTAGTTCTAAGTTCTATGGGTATGGTTTGTGTCCTATGGAAGTAGCCCCAAGCAGAGACTGACGAGAATCACGTTCATTGAAAGGGTTGCTCAGCTTCCAAAAAACTACGAGTTTCCTGAAATCTCAGCAAACATTTTTTCACCCAATCTTGATGATACTTGCAGGTAATGATCAGTACAACAGTTCCACTTGGCTAACCAAATTTCGTTCTTCTAGGTTAAACCGTTCCTTTGCAGTAACCGTTTTCATGTTTAGGTTCCACTCTGTTTTCTCCTATATGGATACATGTAGTTGGAACTCTAAATCAAACACGGTTTGTGCTAGCTCTTTGAAACTTGGCACAATAATGTAGTTCCAAGTTCCATGGATATGGTTTGTGTCCTATGGAAGTAGCCCCAAGCAGAGACTGACGAGAATCACTTTCATTTAAAGGGGTTGCCAAGCTTCCAAAAAACTACGAGTTTCCTGAAATCTCAGCAAAATTTTTTCACCCAATCTTGATGATATTTCCATTTAATGATCAGTACACCAATCGCACTTGGCTCACCAAATTTCGTTCTTCTAGGTTAAACCGTTTCTTTGCAGTAACCGTTTTCATGTTTAGGTTTCACTGTTTTCTCCTTTATGGATACATGTAGTTGGAACTCTAAATCAAACACGGTTTGTGCTAGCTATTTGAAACTTGGCACAATAATGTAGTTCCAAGTTGTATGGCTATGGTTTGTGTCCTATGGAAGTAGCCCCAAGCAGAGACTGACGAGAATCACTTTAATTGAAAGGGGTTGCCAAGCTTCCAAAAAACTAAGAGTTTCCGGAAATCTCAGCAAACATTTTTTCACCCAATCTTGATGATATTTCCATTTAATGATCAGTACACCAATCCCACTAGGCTCACCAAATTTCGTTCTTCTAGGTTAAACCGTTCCTTTGCAGTAACCGTTTTCATATTTAGGTTTCACTGTTTTCTCCTATATGGATACATGTATTTGGAACTCTAAATCAAACACGGTTTGTGCTAGCTCTTTGAAACTTGGCACAATAATGTAGTTCCAAGTTCTATGGCTATGGTTTGTGTCCTATGGAAGTAGCCCCAAGCAGAGACTGACGAGAATCACTTTCATTGAAAGGGGTTTCCAAGCTTCCAAAAAACTACGAGTTTCCTGAATTCTCAGCAAACATTTTTTCACCCAATCTTGATGATACTTGCAGGTCATGATCAGTACAGCAGTCCCACTTGGCTCACCAAATTTCGTTCTTCTAGGTTAAACCTTTCCTTTGCAGTAACCGTTTTCATGTTTAGGTTTCACTCTGTTTTCTCCTATATGGATACATGTATTTAGAACTCTAAATCAAACACGGTTTGTGCTAGCTCTTTGAAACTTGGCACAATAATGTAGTTCCAAGTTCTATCGCGATGGTTTGTATCCCATGGAAGTAGCCCCAAGCAGAGACTGACGAGAATCACTTTCATTGAAAGGGGTTGCCAAGCTTCCAAAAAACTACGAGTTTCCTGAAATCTCAGCAAACATTTTTTCACCCAATCGTGATGATACTTGCAGGTAATGGTCAGTACACCAATCCCACTTGGCTCACCAAATTTCGTTCTTCTAGGTTAAACCGTTCCTTTGCAGTAACCGTTTTCATGTTTAGGTTTCACTCTGTTTTCTCCTATATGGATACATGTAGTTGGAACTCTAAATCAAACACGGTTTGTGCTAGCTCTTTGAAACTTGGCACAATAATGTAGTTCCAAGTTCTATGGCTATGGTTTGTGTCCTATGGAAGTAGCCCCAAGCAGAGACTGACCAGAATCACTTTCATTGAAAGGGGTTGCCAAGCTTCCAAAAAACTACGAGTTTCCTTAAATCTCAGCAAACATTTTTTCGCCCAATCGTGATGATACTTGCAGGTAATGATCAGTACACCAATCCCACTTGGCTCACCAAATTTCGTTCTTCTAGGTTAAACCGTTCCTTTGCAGTATCCGATTTCATGTTTAGGTTTCACTCTGTTTTCTCCTATATGGATACATGTAGTTGGAACTCTAAATCAAACACGGTTTGTGCTAGCTCTTTTAATCTTGGCACAATAATGTAGTTCTAAGTTCTATGGGTATGGTTTGTGTCCTATGGAAGTAGCCCCAAGCAGAGACTGACGAGAATCACGTTCATTGAAAGGGTTGCCAAGCTTCCAAAAAACTACGAATTTCCTGAAATCTCAGCAAACAATTTTTCACCAAATCTTGATGATACTTGCAGGTAATGATCAGTACACCAGTCCCACTTGGCTCACCAAATTTCGTTCTTCTAGGTTAAACCGTTCCTTTGCAGTAACCGTTTTCATGTTTAGGTTCCACTCTGTTTTCTCCTATATGGATACATGTAGTTGGAACTCTAAATCAAACACGGTTTGTGCTAGCTCTTTGAAACTTGGCACAATAATGTAGTTCCAAGTTCCATGGATATGGTTTGTGTCCTATGGAAGTAGCCCCAAGCAGAGACTGACGAGAATCACTTTCATTGAAAGGGGTTGCCAAGCTTCCAAAAAACTACGAGTTTCCTGAAATCTCAGCAAAAATTTTTTCACCCAATCTTGATGATATTTCCATTTAATGATCAGTACACCAATCGCACTTGGCTCACCAAATTTCGTTCTTCTAGGTTAAACCGTTCCTTTGCAGTAACCGTTTTCATGTTTAGGTTTCACTGTTTTCTCCTTTATGGATACATGTAGTTGGAACTCTAAATCAAACACGGTTTGTGCTAGCTATTTGAAACTTGGCAAAATAATGTAGTTCCAAGTTGTATGGCTATGGTTTGTGTCCTATGGAAGTAGCCCCAAGCAGAGACTGACGAGAATCACTTTAATTGAAAGGGGTTGCCAAGCTTCCAAAAAACTAAGAGTTTCCGGAAATCTCAGCAAACATTTTTTCACCCAATCGTGATGATACTTGCAGGTAATGATCAGTACACCAATCCCACTTGGCTCACTAAATTTCGTTCTTCTAGTTTAAAACCGTTCCTTTGCAGTAAATGTTTTCATGTTTAGGTTTCACTCTGTTTTCTCCTATATGGATACATGTAGTTGGAACTCTAAATCAAACACGGTTTGTGCTAGCTCTTTTAAACTTGGCACAATAATGTAGTTCCAAGTTCTATGGATATGGTTTGTGTCCTATGGAAGTAGCCCCAAGCAAAGACTGACGAGAATCACTTTCATTGAAAGGGGTTGCCAAGCTTCCAAAAAACTACGAGTTTCCTGAAATCTCAGCAAACATTTTTTCACCCAATCTTGATGATATTTCCATTTAATGATCAGTACACCAATCCCACTAGGCTCACCAAATTTCGTTCTTCTAGGTTAAACCGTTCCTTTGCAGTAACCGTTTTCATATTTAGGTTTCACTGTTTTCTCCTATATGGATACATGTAGTTGGAACTCTAAATCAAACACGGTTTGTGCTAGCTCTTTGAAACTTGGCACAATAATGTAGTTCCAAGTTCTATTTCTATGGTTGTGTGCTATGGAAGTAGCCCCAAGCAGAGACTGACGAGAATCACTTTCATTGAAAGGGGTTTCCAAGCTTCCAAAAAACTACGAGTTTCCTGAATTCTCAGCAAACATTTTTTCACCCAATCTTGATGATACTTGAAGGTAATGATCAGTACAGCAGTCCCACTTGGCTCACCAAATTTCGTTCTTCTAGGTTAAACCGTTCCTTTGCAGTAACCGTTTTCATGTTTAGGTTTCACTCTGTTTTCTCCTATATGGATACATGTAGTTGGAACTCTAAATCAAACACGGTTTGTGCTAGCTCTTTGAAACTTGGCACCATAATGTAGTTCCAAGTTCTATCGCGATGGTTTGTATCCCATGGGAGTAGCCCAAGCAGAGACTGACGAGAATCACTTTCATTGAAAGGGGTTGCCAAGCTTCCAAAAAACTACGAGTTTCCTGAAATCTCAGCAAACATTTTTTCACCCAATCGTGATGATACTTGCAGGTAATGATCAGTACACCAATCCCACTTGGCTCACCAAATTTCGTTCTTCTAGGTTAAACCGTTCCTTTGCAGTAACCGTTTTCATGTTTAGGTTTCACTCTGTTTTCTCCTATATGGATACATGTAGTTGGAACTCTAAATCAAACACGGTTTGTGCTAGCTCTTTGAAACTTGGCACAATAATGTAGTTCCAAGTTCTATGGCTATGTTTTGTGTCCTATGGAAGTAGCCCCAAGCAGAGACTGACCAGAATCACTTTCATTGAAAGGGGTTGCCAAGCTTCCAAAAAACTACGAGTTTCCTTAAATCTCAGCAAACATTTTTTCACCCAATCGTGATGATACTTGCAGGTAATGATCAGTACACCAGTCCCACTTGGCTCACCAAATTTCGTTCTTCTAGGTTAAACCGTTCCTTTTGCAGTATCCGATTTCATGTTTAGGTTTCACTCTGTTTTCTCCTATATGGATACATGTAGTTGGAACTCTAAATCAAAACACGGTTTGTGCTAGCTCTTTTAATCTTGGCACATAATGTAGTTCTAAGTTCTATGGGTATGGTTTGTGTCCTATGGAAGTAGCCCCAAGCAGAGACTGACGAGAATCACGTTCATTGAAAGGGTTGAAAAGCTTCCAAAAAACTACGAATTTCCTGAAATCTAAGCAAACAATTTTTCACCAAATCTTGATGATACTTGCAGGTAATGATCAGTACACCAGTCCCACTTGGCTCACCAAATTTCGTTCTTCTAGGTTAAACCGTTCCTTTGCAGTAACCGTTTTCATGTTTAGGTTCCACTCTGTTTTCTCCTATACGGATACATGTAGTTGGAACTCTAAATCAAACACAGTTTGTGCTAGCTCTTTGAAACTTGGCAAATAATGTAGTTCCAAGTTCTATCGCTATGGATTGTGTCCGATGGAAGTAGCCCCAAGCAGAGACTGACGAGAATCACTTTCATTGAAAGGGGTTTCCAAGCTTCCAAAAAACTACGAGTTTCCTGAAATCTCAGCAAATATTTTTTCTCCCAATTTTATGATACTTCCAATTAATGATCAGTACACCAATCCCACTTGGCTCACCAAATTTCTTTCTTCTAGGTTAAACCGTTCCTTTGCAGTAACCGTTTTCATGTTTAGGTTTCACTCTGTTTTCTCCTATATGGATACATGTAGTTGGAACTCTAAATCAAACACGGTTTGTGCTAGCTCTTTTAAACTTGGCACAATAATGTAGTTCCAAGTTCTATGGATATGGTTTGTGTCCTATGGAAGTAGCCCCAAGCAGAGACTGACGAGAATCACTTTCATTGAAAGGGGTTGCCAAGCTTCCAAAAAACTACGAGTTTCCTGAAATCTCAGCAAACATTTTTTCACCCAATCTTGATGATATTTCCATTTAATGATCAGTACACCAATACCACTTGGCTCACCAAATTTAGTTCTTCTAGGTTAAACCGTTCCTTTGCAGTAACCGTTTTCATGTTAGGTTTCACTGTTTTCTCCTTTATGGATACATGTATTTGGAACTCTAAATCAAACACGGTTTGTGCTAGCTCTTTGAAACTTGGCACAATAATGTAGTTCCAAGTTCTATGGCTATGGTTTGTGTCCTATGGAAGTAGCCCCAAGCAGAGACTGACGAGAATCACTTTCATTGAAAGGGGTTTCCAAGCTTCCAAAAAACTACGAGTTTCCTGAATTCTCAGCAAACATTTTTTCACCCAATCTTGATGATACTTGCAGGTCATGATCAGTACAGCAGTCCCACTTGGCTCACCAAATTTCGTTCTTCTAGGTTAAACCGTTCCTTTGCAGTATCCGATTTCATGTTTAGGTTTCACTCTGTTTTCTCCTATATGGATACATGTAGTTGGAACTCTAAATCAAACACGGTTTGTGCTAGCTCTTTTCATCTTGGCACAATAATGTAGTTCTAAGTTCTATGGGTATGGTTTGTGTCCTATGGAAGTAGACCCAAGCAGAGACTGACGAGAATCACGTTCATTGAAAGGGTTGCTCAGCTTCCAAAAAACTACGAGTTTCCTGAAATCTCAGCAAACATTTTTTCACCCAATCTTGATGATACTTGCAGGTAATGATCAGTACAACAGTTCCACTTGGCTAACCAAATTTCGTTCTTCTAGGTTAAACCGTTCCTTTGCAGTAACCGTTTTCATGTTTAGGTTCCACTCTGTTTTCTCCTATATGGATACATGTAGTTGGAACTCTAAATCAAACACGGTTTGTGCTAGCTCTTTGAAACTTGGCACAATAATGTAGTTCCAAGTTCCATGGATATGGTTTGTGTCCTATGGAAGTAGCCCCAAGCAGAGACTGACGAGAATCACTTTCATTTAAAGGGGTTGCCAAGCTTCCAAAAAACTACGAGTTTCCTGAAATCTCAGCAAAAATTTTTTCACCCAATCTTGATGATATTTCCATTTAATGATCAGTACACCAATCGCACTTGGCTCACCAAATTTCGTTCTTCTAGGTTAAACCGTTCCTTTGCAGTAACCGTTTTCATGTTTAGGTTTCACTGTTTTCTCCTTTATGGATACATGTAGTTGGAACTCTAAATCAAACACGGTTTGTGCTAGCTATTTGAAACTTGGCACAATAATGTAGTTCCAAGTTGTATGGCTATGGTTTGTGTCCTATGGAAGTAGCCCCAAGCAGAGACTGACGAGAATCACTTTAAGTGAAAGGGGTTGCCAAGCTTCCAAAAAACTAAGAGTTTCCGGAAATCTCAGCAAACATTTTTTCACCCAATCTTGATGATACTTGCAGGTAATGATCAGTACACCAATCCCACTTGGCTCACTAAATTTCGTTCTTCTAGGTTAAACCGTTCCTTTGCAGTAAATGTTTTCATGTTTAGGTTTCACTCTGTTTTCTCCTATATGGATACATGTAGTTGGAACTCTAAATCAAACACGGTTTGTGCTAGCTCTTTTAAACTTGGCACAATAATGTAGTTCCAAGTTCTATGGATATGGTTTGTGTCCTATGGAAGTAGCCCCAAGCAAGGACTGACGAGAATGAATTTCATTGAAAGGGGTTGCCAAGCTTCCAAAAAACTACGAGTTTCCTGAAATCTCAGCAAACATTTTTTCACCCAATCTTGATGATATTTCCATTTAATGATCAGTACACCAATCCCACTAGGCTCACCAAATTTCGTTCTTCTAGGTTAAACCGTTCCTTTGCAGTAACCGTTTTCATATTTAGGTTTCACTGTTTTCTCCTATATGGATACATGTAGTTGGAACTCTAAATCAAACACGGTTTGTGCTAGCTCTTTGAAACTTGGCACAATAATGTAGTTCCAAGTTCTATTTCTATGGTTGTGTGCTATGGAAGTAGCCCCAAGCAGAGACTGACGAGAATCACTTTCATTGAAAGGGGTTTCCAAGCTTCCAAAAAACTACGAGTTTCCTGAATTCTCAGCAAACATTTTTTCACCCAATCTTGATGATACTTGAAGGTAATGATCAGTACAGCAGTCCCACTTGGCTCACCAAATTTCGTTCTTCTAGGTTAAACCGTTCCTTTGCAGTAACCGTTTTCATGTTTAGGTTTCACTCTGTTTTCTCCTATATGGATACATGTAGTTGGAACTCTAAATCAAACACGGTTTGTGCTAGCTCTTTGAAACTTGGCACCATAATGTAGTTCCAAGTTCTATCGCGATGGTTTGTATCCCATGGGAGTAGCCCCAAGCAGAGACTGACGAGAATCACTTTCATTGAAAGGGGTTGCCAAGCTTCCAAAAAACTACGAGTTTCCTGAAATCTCAGCAAACATTTTTTCACCCAATCGTGATGATACTTGCAGGTAATGATCAGTACACCAATCCCACTTGGCTCACCAAATTTCGTTCTTCTAGGTTAAACCGTTCCTTTGCAGTAACCGTTTTCATGTTTAGGTTTCACTCTGTTTTCTCCTATATGGATACATGTAGTTGGAACTCTAAATCAAACACGGTTTGTGCTAGCTCTTTGAAACTTGGCACAATAATGTAGTTCCAAGTTCTATGGCTATGTTTTGTGTCCTATGGAAGTAGCCCCAAGCAGAGACTGACCAGAATCACTTTCATTGAAAGGGGTTGCCAAGCTTCCAAAAAACTACGAGTTTCCTTAAATCTCAGCAAACATTTTTTCACCCAATCGTGATGATACTTGCAGGTAATGATCAGTACACCAATCCCACTTGGCTCACCAAATTTCGTTCTTCTAGGTTAAACCGTTCCTTTGCAGTATCCGATTTCATGTTTAGGTTTCACTCTGTTTTCTCCTATATGGATACATGTAGTTGGAACTCTAAATCAAACACGGTTTGTGCTAGCTCTTTTAATCTTGGCACAATAATGTAGTTCTAAGTTCTATGGGTATGGTTTGTGTCCTATGGAAGTAGCCCCAAGCAGAGACTGACGAGAATCACGTTCATTGAAAGGGTTGAAAAGCTTCCAAAAAACTACGAATTTCCTGAAATCTAAGCAAACAATTTTTCACCAAATCTTGATGATACTTGCAGGTAATGATCAGTACACCAGTCCCACTTGGCTCACCAAATTTCGTTCTTCTAGGTTAAACCGTTCCTTTGCAGTAACCGTTTTCATGTTTAGGTTCCACTCTGTTTTCTCCTATACGGATACATGTAGTTGGAACTCTAAATCAAACACAGTTTGTGCTAGCTCTTTGAAACTTGGCAAATAATGTAGTTCCAAGTTCTATCGCTATGGATTGTGTCCGATGGAAGTAGCCCCAAGCAGAGACTGACGAGAATCACTTTCATTGAAAGGGGTTTCCAAGCTTCCAAAAAACTACGAGTTTCCTGAAATCTCAGCAAATATTTTTTCTCCCAATTTTATGATACTTCCATTTAATGATCAGTACACCAATCCCACTTGGCTCACCAAATTTCTTTCTTCTAGGTTAAACCGTTCCTTTGCAGTAACCGTTTTCATGTTTAGGTTTCACTCTGTTTTCTCCTATATGGATACATGTAGTTGGAACTCTAAATCAAACACGGTTTGTGCTAGCTCTTTTAAACTTGGCACAATAATATAGTTCCAAGTTCTATGGATATGGTTTGTGTCCTATGGAAGTAGCCCCAAGCAGAGACTGACGAGAATCACTTTCATTGAAAGGGGTTGCCAAGCTTCCAAAAAACTACGAGTTTCCTGAAATCTCAGCAAACATTTTTTCACCCAATCTTGATGATATTTCCATTTAATGATCAGTACACCAATACCACTTGGCTCACCAAATTTAGTTCTTCTAGGTTAAACCGTTCCTTTGCAGTAACCGTTTTCATGTTTAGGTTTCACTGTTTTCTCCTTTATGGATACATGTAGTTGGAACTCTAAATCAAACACGGTTTGTGCTAGCTATTTGAAACTTGGCACAATAATGTAGTTCCAAGTTCTATGGCTATGGTTTGTGTCCTATGGAAGTAGTACCAAGCAGAGACTGAGGAGAATCACTTTAATTGAAAGGGGTTGCCAAGCTTCCAAAAAACTAAGAGTTTCCGGAATTCTCAGCAAATATTTTTTCACCCAATCGTGATGATACTTGCAGGTAATGATCAGTACACCAATCCCACTTGGCTCACCAAATTTCGTTCTTCTAGGTTAAACCGTTCCTTTGCAGTAAATGTTTTCATGTTTAGGTTTCACTCTGTTTTCTCCTATATGGATACATGTAGTTGGAACTCTAAATCAAACACGGTTTGTGCTAGCTCTTTTAAACTTGGCACAATAATGTAGTTCCAAGTTCTATGGATATGGTTTGTGTCCTATGGAAGTAGCCCCAAGCAGAGACTGACGAGAATCACTTTCATTGAAAGGGGTTGCCAAGCTTCCAAAAAACTACGAGTTTCCTGAAACCTCAGCAAACATTTTTTCACCCAATCGTGATGATACTTGCAGGTAATGATCAGTACACCATTCCCGCTTGGCTCACCAAATTTCGTTCTTCTAGGTTAAACCGTTCCTTTGCAGTATCCGATTTCATGTTTAGGTTTCACTCTGTTTTCTCCTATATGGATACATGTAGTTGGAACTCTAAATCAAACACGGTTTGTGCTAGCTCTTTTCATCTTGGCACAATAATGTAGTTCTAAGTTCTATGGGTATGGTTTGTGTCCTATGGAAGTAGACCCAAGCAGAGACTGACGAGAATCACGTTCATTGAAAGGGTTGCTCAGCTTCCAAAAAACTACGAGTTTCCTGAAATCTCAGCAAACATTTTTTCACCCAATCTTGATGATACTTGCAGGTAATGATCAGTACAACAGTTCCACTTGGCTAACCAAATTTCGTTCTTCTAGGTTAAACCGTTCCTTTGCAGTAACCGTTTTCATGTTTAGGTTCCACTCTGTTTTCTCCTATATGGATACATGTAGTTGGAACTCTAAATCAAACACGGTTTGTGCTAGCTCTTTGAAACTTGGCACAATAATGTAGTTCCAAGTTCCATGGATATGGTTTGTGTCCTATGGAAGTAGCCCCAAGCAGAGACTGACGAGAATCACTTTCATTTAAAGGGGTTGCCAAGCTTCCAAAAAACTACGAGTTTCCTGAAATCTCAGCAAAAATTTTTTTCACCCAATCTTGATGATATTTCCATTTAATGATCAGTACACCAATCGCACTTGGCTCACCAAATTTCGTTCTTCTAGGTTAAACCGTTCCTTTGCAGTAACCGTTTTCATGTTTAGGTTTCACTGTTTTCTCCTTTATGGATACATGTAGTTGGAACTCTAAATCAAACACGGTTTGTGCTAGCTATTTGAAACTTGGCACAATAATGTAGTTCCAAGTTGTACGGCTATGGTTTGTGTCCTATGGAAGTAGCCCCAAGCAGAGACTGACGAGAATCACTTTAAGTGAAAGGGGTTGCCAAGCTTCCAAAAAACTAAGAGTTTCCGGAAATCTCAGCAAACATTTTTTCACCCAATCTTGATGATACTTGCAGGTAATGATCAGTACACCAATCCCACTTGGCTCACTAAATTTCGTTCTTCTAGGTTAAACCGTTCCTTTGCAGTAAATGTTTTCATGTTTAGGTTTCACTCTGTTTTCTCCTATATGGATACATGTAGTTGGAACTCTAAATCAAACACGGTTTGTGCTAGCTCTTTTAAACTTGGCACAATAATGTAGTTCCAAGTTCTATGGATATGGTTTGTGTCCTATGGAAGTAGCCCCAAGCAAGGACTGACGAGAATGAATTTCATTGAAAGGGGTTGCCAAGCTTCCAAAAAACTACGAGTTTCCTGAAATCTCAGCAAACATTTTTTCACCCAATCTTGATGATATTTCCATTTAATGATCAGTACACCAATCCCACTAGGCTCAACAAATTTCGTTCTTCTAGGTTAAACCGTTCCTTTGCAGTAACCGTTTTCATATTTAGGTTTCACTGTTTTCTCCTATATGGATACATGTAGTTGGAACTCTAAATCAAACACGGTTTGTGCTAGCTCTTTGAAACTTGGCACAATAATGTAGTTCCAAGTTCTATGGCTATGGTTTGTGTCCTATGGAAGTAGCCCCAAGCAGAGACTGACCAGAATCACTTTCATTGAAAGGGGTTGCCAAGCTTCCAAAAAACTACGAGTTTCCTTAAATCTCAGCAAACATTTTTTCGCCCAATCGTGATGATACTTGCAGGTAATGATCAGTACACCAATCCCACTTGGCTCACCAAATTTCGTTCTTCTAGGTTAAACCGTTCCTTTGCAGTATCCGATTTCATGTTTAGGTTTCACTCTGTTTTCTCCTATATGGATACATGTAGTTGGAACTCTAAATCAAACACGGTTTGTGCTAGCTCTTTTAATCTTGGCACAATAATGTAGTTCTAAGTTCTATGGGTATGGTTTGTGTCCTATGGAAGTAGCCCCAAGCAGAGACTGACGAGAATCACGTTCATTGAAAGGGTTGCCAAGCTTCCAAAAAACTACGAATTTCCTGAAATCTCAGCAAACAATTTTTCACCAAATCTTGATGATACTTGCAGGTAATGATCAGTACACCAGTCCCACTTGGCTCACCAAATTTCGTTCTTCTAGGTTAAACCGTTCCTTTGCAGTAACCGTTTTCATGTTTAGGTTCCACTCTGTTTTCTCCTATATGGATACATGTAGTTGGAACTCTAAATCAAACACGGTTTGTGCTAGCTCTTTGAAACTTGGCACAATAATGTAGTTCCAAGTTCCATGGATATGGTTTGTGTCCTATGGAAGTAGCCCCAAGCAGAGACTGACGAGAATCACTTTCATTGAAAGGGGTTGCCAAGCTTCCAAAAAACTACGAGTTTCCTGAAATCTCAGCAAAAATTTTTTCACCCAATCTTGATGATATTTCCATTTAATGATCAGTACACCAATCGCACTTGGCTCACCAAATTTCGTTCTTCTAGGTTAAACCGTTCCTTTGCAGTAACCGTTTTCATGTTTAGGTTTCACTGTTTTCTCCTTTATGGATACATGTAGTTGGAACTCTAAATCAAACACGGTTTGTGCTAGCTATTTGAAACTTGGCACAATAATGTAGTTCCAAGTTCTATGGCTATGGTTTGTGTCCTATGGAAGTAGTACCAAGCAGAGACTGAGGAGAATCACTTTAATTGAAAGGGTTGCCAAGCTTCCAAAAAACTAAGAGTTTCCGGAAATCTCAGCAAACATTTTTTCACCCAATCGTGATGATACTTGCAGGTAATGATCAGTACACCAATCCCACTTGGCTCACCAAATTTCGTTCTTCTAGGTTAAACCGTTCCTTTGCAGTAACCGTTTTCATGTTTAGGTTTCACTCTGTTTTCTCCTATATGGATACATGTAGTTGGAACTCTAAATCAAACACGGTTTGTGCTAGCTCTTTTAAACTTGGCACAATAATGTAGTTCCAAGTTCTATGGATATGGTTTGTGTCCTATGGAAGTAGCCCCAAGCAGAGACTGACGAGAATCACTTTCATTGAAAGGGGTTGCCAAGCTTCCAAAAAACTACGAGTTTCCTGAAACCTAGGCAACATTTTTTCACCCAATCGTGATGATACTTGCAGGTAATGATCAGTACACCATTCCCGCTTGGCTCACCAAATTTCGTTCTTCTAGGTTAAACCGTTCCTTTGCAGTATCCGATTTCATGTTTAGGTTTCACTCTGTTTTCTCCTATATGGATACATGTAGTTGGAACTCTAAATCAAACACGGTTTGTGCTAGCTCTTTTCATCTTGGCACAATAATGTAGTTCTAAGTTGTATGGGTATGGTTTGTGTCCTATGGAAGTAGCCCAAGCAGAGACTGACGAGAATCACGTTCATTGAAAGGGTTGCTCAGCTTCCAAAAAACTACGAGTTTCCTGAAATCTCAGCAAACATTTTTTCACCCAATCTTGATGATACTTGCAGGTAATGATCAGTACAACAGTTCCACTTGGCTAACCAAATTTCGTTCTTCTAGGTTAAACCGTTCCTTTGCAGTAACCGTTTTCATGTTTAGGTTCCACTCTGTTTTCTCCTATATGGATACATGTAGTTGGAACTCTAAATCAAACACGGTTTGTGCTAGCTCTTTGAAACTTGGCACAATAATGTAGTTCCAAGTTCCATGGATATGGTTTGTGTCCTATGGAAGTAGCCCCAAGCAGAGACTGACGAGAATCACTTTCATTTAAAGGGGTTGCCAAGCTTCCAAAAAACTACGAGTTTCCTGAAATCTCAGCAAAAATTTTTTCACCCAATCTTGATGATATTTCCCTTTAATGATCAGTACACCAATCGCACTTGGCTCACCAAATTTCGTTCTTCTATGTTAAACCGTTCCTTTGCAGTAACCGTTTTCATGTTTAGGTTTCACTGTTTTCTCCTTTATGGATACATGTAGTTGGAACTCTAAATCAAACACGGTTTGTGCTAGCTATTTGAAACTTGGCACAATAATGTAGTTCCAAGTTGTATGGCTATGGTTTGTGTCCTATGGAAGTAGCCCCAAGCAGAGACTGACGAGAATCACTTTAATTGAAAGGGGTTGCCAAGCTTCCAAAAAACTAAGAGTTTCCGGAAATCTCAGCAAACATTTTTTCACCCAATCGTGATGATACTTGCAGGTAATGATCAGTACACCAATCCCACTTGGCTCACTAAATTTCGTTCTTCTAGGTTAAACCGTTCCTTTGCAGTAAATGTTTTCATGTTTAGGTTTCACTCTGTTTTCTCCTATATGGATACATGTAGTTGGAACTCTAAATCAAACACGGTTTGTGCTAGCTCTTTTAAACTTGGCACAATAATGTAGTTCCAAGTTCTATGGATATGGTTTGTGTCCTATGGAAGTAGCCCCAAGCAAAGACTGACGAGAATGAATTTCATTGAAAGGGGTTGCCAAGCTTCCAAAAAACTACGAGTTTCCTGAAATCTCAGCAAACATTTTTTCACCCAATCTTGATGATATTTCCATTTAATGATCAGTACACCAATCCCACTAGGCTCACCAAATTTCGTTCTTCTAGGTTAAACCGTTCCTTTGCAGTAACCGTTTTCATATTTAGGTTTCACTGTTTTCTCCTATATGGATACATGTAGTTGGAACTCTAAATCAAACACGGTTTGTGCTAGCTCTTTGAAACTTGGCACAATAATGTAGTTCCAAGTTCTATGGCTATGGTTTGTGTCCTATGGAAGTAGCCCCAAGCAGAGACTGACGAGAATCACGTTCATTGAAAGGGTTGCCAAGCTTCCAAAAAACTACGAATTTCCTGAAATCTCAGCAAACAATTTTTCACCAAATCTTGATGATACTTGCAGGTAATGATCAGTACACCAGTCCCACTTGGCTCACCAAATTTCGTTCTTCTAGGTTAAACCGTTCCTTTGCAGTAACCGTTTTCATGTTTAGGTTCCACTCTGTTTTCTCCTATATGGATATATGTAGTTGGAACTCTAAATCAAACACGGTTTGTGCTAGCTCTTTGAAACTTGGCACAATAATGTAGTTCCAAGTTCTATCGCTATGGATTGTGTCC
Organism: Urocitellus parryii; assembly: GCF_045843805.1. Classification (NCBI taxonomy): domain Eukaryota; kingdom Metazoa; phylum Chordata; class Mammalia; order Rodentia; family Sciuridae; genus Urocitellus; species Urocitellus parryii. Next base: position 29,054 of record NW_027551824.1, read on the forward strand.
GATGGAAGTAGCCCCAAGCAGAGACTGACGAGAATCACTTTCATTGAAAGGGGTTTCCAAGCTTCCAAAAAACTACGAGTTTCCTGAAATCTCAGCAAATATTTTTTCTCCCAATCTTTATGATACTTCCATTTAATGATCAGTACACCAATCCCACTTGGCTCACCAAATTTCTTTCTTCTAGGTTAAACCGTTCCTTTGCAGTAACCGTTTTCATGTTTAGGTTTCACTCTGTTTTCTCCTATATGGATACATGTAGTTGGAACTCTAAATCAAACACGGTTTGTGCTAGCTCTTTTAAACTTGGCACAATAATGTAGTTCCAAGTTCTATGGATATGGTTTGTGTCCTATGGAAGTAGCCCCAAGCAGAGACTGACGAGAATCACTTTCATTGAAAGGGGTTGCCAAGCTTCCAAAAAACTACGAGTTTCCTGAAATCTCAGCAAACATTTTTTCACCCAATCGTGATGATACTTGCAGGTAATGATCAGTACACCAATACCACTTGGCTCACCAAATTTCGTTCTTCTAGGTTAAACCGTTCCTTTGCAGTAACCGTTTTCATGTTTAGGTTTCACTGTTTTCTCCTTTATGGATACATGTAGTTGGAACTCTAAATCAAACACGGTTTGTGCTAGCTATTTGAAACTTGGCACAATAATGTAGTTCCAAGTTCTATGGCTATGGTTTGTGTCCTATGGAAGTAGTACCAAGCAGAGACTGAGGAGAATCACTTTAATTGAAAGGGGTTGCCAAGCTTCCAAAGAACTAAGAGTTTCCGGAAATCTCAGCAAACATTTTTTCACCCAATCGTGATGATACTTGCAGGTAATGATCAGTACAACAATCCCACTTGGCTCACCAAATTTCGTTCTTCTAGGTTAAACCGTTCCTTTGCAGTAACCGTTTTCATGTTTAGGTTTCACTCTGTTTTCTCCTATATGGATACATGTAGTTGGAACTCTAAATCAAACACGGTTTGTGCTAGCTCTTTTAAACTTGGCACAATAATGTAGTTCCAAGTTCTATGGATATGGTTTGTGTCCTATGGAAGTAGCCCCAAGCAGAGACTGACGAGAATCACTTTCATTGAAAGGGGTTGCCAAGCTTCCAAAAAACTACGAGTTTCCTGAAACCTCAGCAAACATTTTTTCACCCAATCGTGATGATACTTGCAGGTAATGATCAGTACACCATTCCCGCTTGGCTCACCAAATTTCGTTCTTCTAGGTTAAACCGTTCCTTTGCAGTATCCGATTTCATGTTTAGGTTTCACTCTGTTTTCTCCTATATGGATACATGTAGTTGGAACTCTAAATCAAACACGGTTTGTGCTAGCTCTTTTCATCTTGGCACAATAATGTAGTTCTAAGTTCTATGGGTATGGTTTGTGTCCTATGGAAGTAGCCCAAGCAGAGACTGACGAGAATCACGTTCATTGAAAGGGTTGCTCAGCTTCCAAAAAACTACGAGTTTCCTGAAATCTCAGCAAACATTTTTTCACCCAATCTTGATGATACTTGCAGGTAATGATCAGTACAACAGTTCCACTTGGCTAACCAAATTTCGTTCTTCTAGGTTAACCGTTCCTTTGCAGTAACCGTTTTCATGTTTAGGTTCCACTCTGTTTTCTCCTATATGGATACATATAGTTGGAACTCTAAATCAAACACGGTTTGTGCTAGCTCTTTGAAACTTGGCAAATAATGTAGTTCCAAGTTCTATCGCTATGGATTGTGTCCGATGGAAGTAGCCCCAAGCAGAGTCTGACGAGAATCACTTTCATTGAAAGGGGTTTCCAAGCTTCCAAAAAACTACGAGTTTCCTGAAATCTCAGCAAATATTTTTTCTCCCAATCTTTATGATACTTCCATTTAATGATCAGTACACCAATCCCACTTGCCTCACCAAATTTCTTTCTTCTAGGTTAAACCGTTCCTTTGCAGTAACCGTTTTCATGTTTAGGTTTCACTCTGTTTTCTCCTATATGGATACATGTAGTTGGAACACTAAATCAAACACGGTTTGTGCTAGCTCTTTTAAACTGGGCAAAATAATGTAGTTCCAAGTTCTATGGATATGGTTTGTGTCCTATGGAAGTAGCCCCAAGCAGAGACTGACGAGAATCACTTTCATTGAAAGGGGTTTCCAAGCTTCCAAAAAACTACGAGTTTCCTGAATTCTCAGCAAACATTTTTTCACCCAATCTTGATGATACTTGCAGGTAATGATCAGTACAGCAGTCCCACTTGGCTCACCAAATTTCGTTCTTCTAGGTTAAACCGTTCCTTTGCAGTAACCGTTTTCATGTTTAGGTTTCACTCTGTTTTCTCCTATATGGATACATGTATTTAGAACTCTAAATCAAACACGGTTTGAGCTAGCTCTTTGAAACTTGGCACAATAATGTAGTTCCAAGTTCTATCGCGATGGTTTGTATCCTATGGAAGTAGCCCCAAGCAGAGACTGACGAGAATCACTTTCATTGAAAGGGGTTGCCAAGCTTCCAAAAAACTACGAGTTTCCTGAAATCTCAGCAAACATTTTTTCACCCAATCGTGATGATACTTGCAGGTAATGATCAGTACACCAATCCCACTTGGCTCACCAAATTTCGTTCTTCTAGGTTAAACCGTTCCTTTGCAGTAACCATTTTCATGTTTAGGTTTCACTCTGTTTTCTCCTATATGGATACATGTAGTTGGAACTCTAAATCAAACACGGTTTGTGCTAGCTCTTTGAAACTTGGCACAATAATGTAGTTCCAAGTTCTATGGCTATGGTTTGTGTCCTATGGAAGTAGCCCCAAGCAGAGACTGACGAGAATCACTTTCATTGAAAGGGGTTGCCAAGCTTCCAAAAAACTACGAGTTTCCTTAAATCTCAGCAAACATTTTTTCACCCAATCGTGATGATACTTGCAGGTAATAATCAGTACACCAATCCCACTTGGCTCACCAAATTTCGTTCTTCTAGGTTAAACCGTTCCTTTGCAGTAACCGTTTTCGTGTTTAGGTTTCACTGTTTTCTCCTTTATGTATACATGTAGTTGGAACTCTAAATCAAACACGGTTTGTGCTTGCTCTTTGAAACTTGGCACAATAATGTAGTTCCAAGTTCTATGGCTATGGTTTGTGTCCTATGGAAGTAGTACCAAGCAGAGACTGAGGAGAATCACTTTAATTGAAAGGGGTTGCCAAGCTTCCAAAAAACTAAGAGTTTCCGGAAATCTCTGCAAACATTTTTTCACCCAATCGTGATGATACTTGCAGGTAATGATCAGTACACCAATCCCACTTGGCTCACCAAATTTCGTTCTTCTAGGTTAAACCGTTCCTTTGCAGTAACCGTTTTCATGTTTAGGTTTCACTCTGTTTTCTCCTATATGGATACATGTAGTTGGAACTCTAAATCAAACACGGTTTGTGCTAGCTCTTTTAAACTTGGCACAATAATGTAGTTCCAAGTTCTATGGATATGGTTTGTGTCCTATGGAAGTAGCCCCAAGCAGAGACTGAGGAGAATCACTTTAATTGAAAGGGGTTGCCAAGCTTCCAAAAAACTACGAGTTTCCTGAAACCTCAGCAAACATTTTTTCACCCAATCGTGATGATACTTGCAGGTAATGATCAGTACACCAATCCCGCTTGGCTCACCAAATTTCGTTCTTCTAGGTTAAACCGTTCCTTTGCAGTATCCGATTTCATGTTTAGGTTTCACTCTGTTTTCTCCTATACGGATACATGTATTTAGAACTCTAAATCAAACACGGTTTGTGCTAGCTCTTTGAAACTTGGCACAATAATGTAGTTCCAAATTCTATAGCTATGGTTTGTGTCCTATGGAAGTAGCCCCAAGCAGAGACTGAAGAGAAGCACTTTAATTGAAAGGGGTTGCCAAGCTTCCAAAAAACTACGAGTTTCCTGAAACCTCAGCAAACATTTTTTCACCCAATCGTGATGATTCTTGCAGGTAATGATCAGTACACCAATCCCGATTGGCTCACCAAATTTCGTTCTTCTAGGTTAAACCGTTCCTTTGCAGTATCCGATTTCATGTTTAGGTTTCACTCTGTTGTCTCCTATATGGATACATATAGTTGGAACTCTAAATCAAACACGGTTTGTGCTACCTCTTTTCATCTTGGCACAATAATGTAGTTCTAAGTTCTATGGCTATGGTTTGTGTCCGATGGAAGTAGCCCCAAGCAGAGACTGACGAGAATCACTTTCATTGAAAGGGGTTTCCAAGCTTCCAAAAAACAACGAGTTTCCTGAAATCTCAGCAAATATTTTTTTTCCCAATCTTTATGATACTTCCATTTAATGATCAGTACACCAATCCCACTTGGCTCACCAAATTTCTTTCTTCTAGGTTAAACCGTTCCTTTGCAGTAACCGTTTTCATGTTTAGGTTTCACTCTGTTTTCTCCTATATGGATACATGTATTTGGAACTCTAAATCAAACACGGTTTGTGCTAGCTCTTTGAAACTTGGCACAATAATGTAGTTCCAAGTTCTATGGCTATGGTTTGTGTCCTATGGAAGTAGCCCCAAGCAGAGACTGACAAGAATCACTTTCATTGAAAGGGGTTGCCAAGCTTCCAAAAAACTACGAGTTTCCTGAAATCTCAGCAAACATTTTTTACCCAATCTTGATGATACTTCCATTTAATGATCAGTACACCAATCCCACTTGGCTCACCAAATTTCTTTCTTCTAGGTTAAACCGTTCCTTTGCAGTAACCGTTTTCATGTTTAGGTTTCACTCTGTTTTCTCCTATATGGATACATGTAGTTGGAACACTAAATCAAACACGGTTTGTGCTAGCTATTTAAAACTTGGCACAATAATGTAGTTCCAAGTTCTATGGCTATGGTTTGTGTCCTATGGAATTAGCCCCAAGCAGAATCTGACGAGAATCACTTTCATTGAAAGGGGTTGCCAAGCTTCCAAAAAACTACGAGTTTCCTGAATTCTCAGCAAACATTTTTTCACCCAATCGTGATGATACTTGCAGGTAATGATCAGTACTGCAGTCCCACTTGGCTCACCAAATTTCGTTCTTCTAGGTTAAACCGTTCCTTTGCAGTAACCGTTTTCATGTTTAGGTTTCACTCTGTTTTCTCTGATATGGATACATGTAGTTCGAACTCTAAATCAAACCCGGTTTGTGCTAGCTCTTTGAAACTTCGCTCAATAATGTAGTTCCAAGTTCTATGGCTATGGTTTGTGTCCTATGGAAGTAGCCCCAAGCAGAGACTGACGAGAATCACTTTCATTGAAAGGAGTAGCCAAGCTTCCAAAAAACTACGAGTTTCCTGAAATCTCAGCAAACAATTTTTCACCCAATCTTGATGATACTTGCAGGTAATGATCAGTACACCAGTCCCAATTGGCTCACCAAATTTCGTTCTTCTAGGTTAAACCGTTCCTTTGCAGTAACCGTTTTCATGTTTAGGTTCCACTCTGTTTTCTCCTATATGGATACATGTATTTGGAACTCTAAATCAAACACGGTTTGTGCTAGCTCTTTGAAACTTGGCAAATAATGTAGTTCCAAGTTCTATCGCTATGGATTGTGTCCGATGGAAGTAGCCCCAAGCAGAGACTGACGAGAATCACTTTCATTGAAAGGGGTTGCCAAGCTTCCACAAAACTACGAGTTTCCTGAAATCTCAGCAAACATTTTTTCTCCCAATCTTTATGATACTTCCATTTAATAATCAGTACACCAATACCACTTGGCTCACCAAATTTCTTTCTTCTAGGTTAAACCGTTCCTTTGCAGTAACCGTTTTCATGTTTAGGTTTCACTCTGTTTTCTCCTATATGGATACATGTAGTTGGAACTCTAAATCAAACACGGTTTGTGCTATCTCTTTGAAACTTGGCACAATAATGTAGTTCCAAGTTCTATGGCTATGGTTTGTATCCTATGGAAGTAGCCCCAAGCATAGACTGACGAGAATCACTTTCATTGAAAGGGGTTGCCAAGCTTCCAAAAAACTACGAGTTTCCTGAAACCTCAGCAAACATTTTTTCACCCAATCTTGATGATACTTCCATTTAATGATCAGTACACCAATCCCACTAGGCTCAACAAATTTCGTTCTTCTAGGTTAAACCGTTCCTTTGCAGTAACCTTTTTCATGTTTAGGTTTCACTCTGTTTTCTCTTATATGGATACATGTAGTTGGAACTCTAAATCAAACACGGTTTGTGCTAGCTCTTTGAAACTTGGCACAATAATGTAGTTCCAAGTTCTATGGCTATGGTTTGTGTCCTATGGAAGTAGCCCCAAGCAGAGACTGACGAGAATCACTTTCATTGAAAGGGGTTGCCAAGCTTCCAAAAAACTACGAGTTTCCTGAATTCTCAGCAAACATTTTTTCACCCAATCTTGATGATACTTGCAGGTAATGATCAGTACAGCAGTCCCACTTGGCTCACCAAATTTCGTTCTTCTAGGTTAAACCGTTCCTTTGCAGTAACCGTTTTCATGTTTAGGTTCCACCCTGTTTTCTCCTATATGGATACATGTAGTTGGAACTCTAAATCAAACACGGTTTGTGCTAGCTCTTTGAAACTTGGCAAATAATGTAGTTCCAAGTTCTATGGCTATGGTTTGTGTCCTATGGAAGTAGCCCCAAGCAGAGACTGACGAGAATCACTTTCATTGAAAGGGGTTTCCAAGCTTCCAAAAAACTACGAGTTTCCTGAAATCTCAGCAAACATTTTTTCTCCCAATCTTTATGATACTTCCATTTAATGTTCAGTACACCAATCCCACTTGGCTCACCAAATTTCTTTCTTCTAGGTTAAACCGTTCCTTTGCAGTAACCGTTTTCATGTTTAGGTTTCACTCTGTTTTCTCCTATATGGATACATGTAGTTGGAACTCTAAATCAAACACCGTTTGTGCTAGCTATTTGAAACTTGGCACAATAATGTAGTTCCACGTTCTATGGCTATGGTTTGTGTCCTATGGAAGTAGCCCCAAGCAGAGACTGACGAGAATCACTTTCATTGAAAGGGGTTGCCAAGCTTCCAAAAAACTACGAGTTTCGGGAAATCTCAGCAAACATTTTTTCACCAAATCGTGATGATACTTGCAGGTAATGATCAGTACACCAATCCCACTTGGCTCACCAAATTTCGTTCTTCTAGGTTAAACCGTTCCTTTGCAGTAACCGTTTTCATGTTTAGGTTTCACTCTTTTTTCTCCGATATGGATACATGTATTTGGAACTCTAAATCAAACCCGGTTTGTGCTAGCTCTTTGAAACTTCGCTCAATAATGTAGTTCCAAGTTCTATGGCTATGGTTGGTGTCCTATGGAAGTAGCCCCAAGCAGAGACTGACGAGAATCACTTTCATTGAAAGGGGTTGCCAAGCTTCCAAAAAACTACGAGTTTCCGGAAATCTCTGTAAACATTTTTTCACCCAATCTTGATGATACTTCCAGGTAATGATCAGTACACCAGTCCCACTTGGCTCACCAAATTTAGTTCTTCTAGGTTAAACCGTTCCTTTGCAGTAACCGTTTTCATGTTTAGGATTCACTCTGTTTTCTCCTATATGGATACATGTAGTTGGAACTCTAAATCAAACACCGTTTGTGCTAGCTCTTTGAAACTTGGCACAATAATGTAGTTCCAAGTTCTATCGTGATGGTTTGTGTCCTATTGATGTAGCCCCAAGCAGAGACTGACGAGAATCACTTTCATTGAAAGGGGTTGCCATGCTTCCTAAAAACTACGAGTTTCCTGAAATCTCAGCAAACATTTTTTTCACCCAATCTTGATGATACTTGCAGGTAATGATCAGTACATCAGTCCCACTTGGCTCACCAAATTTCGTTCTTCTAGGTTAAACCGTTCCTTTGCAGTAACCGTTTTCATGTTTAGGTTTCACTCTGTTTTCTCCTATATGGATACATGTATTTAGAACTAGAAATCAAACACGGTTTGTGCTAGCTCTTTGACTTGGCACAATAATGTAGTTCCAAGTTCTATGGCTATGGTTTGTGTCCTATGGAAGTAGCCCCAAGCAGAGACTGACGAGAATCACTTTCATTGAAAGGGGTTGCCAAGCTTCCAAAAAACTACGAGTTTCCGGAAATCTCAGCAAACATTTTTTCACCCAATCTTGATTATACTTCCAGGTAATGATCAGTACACCAGTCCCACTTGGCTCACCAAATTTCGTTCTTCTAGGTTAAACCGGTCCTTTGCAGTAACCGTTTTCATGTTTAGGTTTCACTCTGTTTTCTGCTATATGGATACATGTAGTTGGAACTCTAAATCAAACACGGTTTGTGCTAGCTCTTCGAAACTTGGCACAATAATGTAGTTCCAAGTTCTATGGCTATGGTTTTTGTCCTATGGAAGTAGCCCCAAGCAGAGACTGACGAGAATCACTTTCATTGAAAGGGGTTGCCAAGCTTCCAAAAAACTACGAGGTTCCTGAATTCTCAGCAAACATTTTTTTGACCCAATCTTGATGATACTTGCAGGTAATGATCAGTACAGCAGTTCCACTTGGCTCACCAAATTTCGTTCTTCTAGGTTAAACCGTTCCTTTGCAGTAACCGTTTTCATGTTTAGGTTTCACTCTGTTTTCTCCTATATGGATACATGTATTTGGAACTCTAAATCAAATACGGTTTGTGCTAGCTCTTAGAAACTTGGCATAATAATGTAGTTCCAAGTTCTATTGCTATGGTTTCTGTCCTATGGATGTAGCCCCAAGCAGAGACTGAAGAGAATCACTTTCATTGAAAGGGGTTGCCAAGCTTCCAAAAAACTACGAGTTTCCTGAATTCTCAGCAAACATTTTTTTCACCCAATCTTGATGATACTTGCAGGTAATGATCAGTATAGCAGTCCCACTTGGCTCACCAAATTTCGTTTTTCTATGTTAAACCGTTCCTTTGCAGTAACCGTTTTCATGTTTAGGATTCACTCTGTTTTCTCCTATATGGATACATGTAGTTGGAACACTAAATCAAACACCGTTTGTGCTAGCTCTTTGAAACTTGGCACAATAATGTATTTCCAAGTTCTATGGCTATGGTTTGTGTCCTATGGAAGTAGCCCCAAGCAGAGACTGACGAGAATCACTTTCATTGAAAGGGGTTGCCAAGCTTCCAAAAAACTACGAGTTTCCTGAAACCTCAGCAAACATTTTTTCACCCAATCTTGATGATACTTGCAGATAATGATCAGTACAGCAGTCCCACTTGGCTCACCAAATTTAGTTCTTCTAGGTTAAACCGTTCCTTTGCAGTAACCGTTTTCATGTTTAGGTTTCACTCTGTTTTCTCCTATATGGATACATGTATTCAGAACTCGAAATCAAACACGGTTTGTGCTAGCTCTTAGAAACTTGGCATAATCATGTAGTTCCAAGTTCTATGGCTATGGTTTCTGTCCTATGGATGTAGCCCCAAGCAGAGACTGACGAGAATCACTTTCATTGAAAGGGGTTGCCAAGCTTCCAAAAAACTACGTGTTTCCGGAAATCTCAGTAAACATTTTTTCACCCAATCTTGATGATACTTCCAGGTAATGATCAGTACACCAGTCCCACTTGGCTCACCAAATTTAGTTCTTCTAGGTTAAACCGTTCCTTTGCAGTAACCGTTTTCATGTTTAGGATTCACTCTGTTTTCTCCTATATGGATACATGTAGTTGGAACTCTAAATCAAACACCGTTTGTGCTAGCTCTTTGAAACTTGGCACAATAATGTAGTTCCAAGTTCTATCGTGATGGTTTGTGTCCTATTGATGTAGCCCCAAGCAGAGACTGACGAGAATCACTTTCATTGAAAGGGGTTGCCATGCTTCCTAAAAACTACGAGTTTCCTGAAATTTCAGCAAACATTTTTTTCACCCAATCTTGATGATACTTGCAGGTAATGATCAGTACACCAGTCCCACTTGGCTCACCAAATTTCGTTCTTCTAGGTTAAACCGTTCCTTTGCAGTAACCGTTTTCATGTTTAGGTTTCACTCTGTTTTCTCCTATATGGATACATGTATTTAGAACTAGAAATCAAACACGGTTTGTGCTAGCTCTTTGACTTGGCACAATAATGTAGTTCCAAGTTCTATGGCTATGGTTTGTGTCCTATGGAAGTAGCCCCAAGCAGAGACTGACGAGAATCACTTTCATTGAAAGGGGTTGCCAAGCTTCCAAAAAACTACGAGTTTCCGGAAATCTCAGCAAACATTTTTTCACCCAATCTTGATTATACTTCCAGGTAATGATCAGTACACCAGTCCCACTTGGCTCACCAAATTTCGTTCTTCTAGGTTAAACCGGTCCTTTGCAGTAACCGTTTTCATGTTTAGGTTTCACTCTGTTTTCTGCTATATGGATACATGTAGTTGGAACTCTAAATCAAACACGGTTTGTGCTAGCTCTTCGAAACTTGGCACAATAATGTAGTTCCAAGTTCTATGGCTATGGTTTTTGTCCTATGGAAGTAGCCCCAAGCAGAGACTGACGAGAATCACTTTCATTGAAAGGGGTTGCCAAGCTTCCAAAAAACTACGAGGTTCCTGAATTCTCAGCAAACATTTTTTTGACCCAATCTTGATGATACTTGCAGGTAATGATCAGTACAGCAGTTCCACTTGGCTCACCAAATTTCGTTCTTCTAGGTTAAACCGTTCCTTTGCAGTAACCGTTTTCATGTTTAGGTTTCTCTCTGTTTTCTCCTATATGGATACATGTATTTGGAACTCTAAATCAAACACGGTTTGTGCTAGCTCTTTGAAACTTCGCTCAATAATGTAGTTCCAAGTTCTATGGCTATGGTTTGTGTCCTATGGAAGTAGCCCCAAGCAGAGACTGACGAGAATCACTTTAATTGAAAGCGTAGCCAAGCTTCCAAAAAACTACGAGTTTCCTGAATTCTCAGCAAACAATTTTTCACCCAATCTTGATGATACTTGCAGGTAATGATCAGTACATAAGTCCCACTTGGCTCACCAAATATCCTTCTTCTAGATTAAACCGTTCCTTTGAAGTAACCGTTTTCATGTTTAGGTTTGACTCTGTTTTCTCCTATATGGATACAAGTAGTTGGAACTCTAAATCAAACACGGTTTTTGCTAGCTCTTTGAAACTTGGCAAATAATGTAGTTCCAAGTTCTATCGCTATGGATTGTGTCCTATGGAAGTAGCCCCAAGCAGAGACTGACGAGAATCACTTTCATTGAAAGGGGTTGCCAAGCTTCCAAAAAACTACGAGTTTCCTGAATTCTCAGCAAACATTTTTTTGACCCAATCTTGATGATACTTGCAGGTAATGATCAGTACAGCAGTTCCACTTGGCTCACCAAATTTCGTTCTTCTAGGTTAAACCGTTCCTTTGCAGTAACCGTTTTCATGTTTAGGTTTCACTCTGTTTTCTCCTATATGGATACATGTATTTGGAACTCTAAATCAAATACGGTTTGTGCTAGCTCTTAGAAACTTGGCATAATAATGTAGTTCCAAGTTCTATTGCTATGGTTTCTGTCCTATGGATGTAGCCCCAAGCAGAGACTGACGAGAATCACTTTCATTGAAAGGGGTTGCCAAGCTTCCAAAAAACTACGAGTTTCCTGAATTCTCAGCAAACATTTTTTTCACCCAATCTTGATGATACTTGCAGGTAATGATCAGTATAGCAGTCCCACTTGGCTCACCAAATTTCGTTTTTCTATGTTAAACCGTTCCTTTGCAGTAACCGTTTTCATGTTTAGGATTCACTCTGTTTTCTCCTATATGGATACATGTAGTTGGAACACTAAATCAAACACCGTTTGTGCTAGCTCTTTGAAACCTGGCACAATAATGTATTTCCAAGTTCTATGGCTATGGTTTGTGTCCTATGGAAGTAGCCCCAAGCAGAGACTGACGAGAATCACTTTCATTGAAAGGGGTTGCCAAGCTTCCAAAAAACTACGAGTTTCCTGAAATCTCAGCAAACATTTTTTCACCCAATCTTGATGATACTTCCAGGTAATGATCAGTACACCAGTCCCACTTGGCTCACTAAATTTCGTTCTTCTAGGTTAAACCGTTGCTTTGCAGTAACCGTTTTCATGTTTAGGTTTCACTCTATTTTCTCCTAAATGGATACATGTATTTAGAACTCTAAATCAAACACGGTTTGTGCTAGCTCTTTGAAACTTGGCACAATAATGTAGTTCCAAGTTCTATGGCTATGGTTTGTTTCCTATGGAAGTAGCCCCAAGCATAGACTGACGAGAATCACTTTCATTGAAAGGGGTTGCCAAGCTTCCAGCAAACTACGAGTTTCCTGAATTCTCAGCAAACATTCTTTCACCCAATCGTGATGATACTTGCAGGTAAAGATCAGTACACCAATCCCACTTGGCTCACCAAATTTCGTTCTTCTAGGTTAAACCGTTCCTTTGCAGTAACTGTTTTCATGTTTAGGTTTCACTCTGTTTTCTCCTATATGGATACATGTAGTTGGAACTCTAAATCAAACACGGTTTGTGCTAGCTTTTTGAAACTTGGCACAATAATGTAGTTCCAAGTTCTATGGCTATGGTTTGTGTCCTATGGAAGTAGCCCCAAGCAGAGACTGATGAGAATCACTTTCATTGAAAGGGGTTGCCAAGCTTCCAAAAAACTACGAGTTTCCTGAAACCTCAGCAAACATTTTTTCACCCAATCTTGATGATACTTGGAGGTAATGATCAGTACAGCAGTCCCACTTGGCTCACCAAATTTCATTCTTCTAGGTTAAACCGTTCCTTTGCAGTAACCGTTTTCATGTTTAGGTTTCTCTCTGTTTTCTCCTATATGGATACATGTATTTGGAACTCTAAATCAAACACGGTTTGTGCTAGCTCTTTGAAACTTCGCTCAATAATGTAGTTCCAAGTTCTATGGCTATGGTTTGTGTCCTATGGAAGTAGCCCCAAGCAGAGACTGACGAGAATCACTTTCATTGAAAGCGTAGCCAAGCTTCCAAAAAACTACGAGTTTCCTGAAATCTCAGCAAACAATTTTTCACCCAATCTTGATGATACTTGCAGGTAATGATCAGTACACAAGTCCCACTTGGCTCACCAAATATCCTTCTTCTAGATTAAACCGTTCCTTTGCAGTAACCGTTTTCATGTTTAGGTTTGACTCTGTTTCCTCCTATATGGATACATGTAGTTGGAACTCTAAATCAAACACGGTTTTTGCTAGCTCTTTGAAACTTGGCAAATAATGTAGTTCCAAGTTCTATGGCTATGGATTGTGTCCTATGGAAGTAGCCCCAAGCAGAGACTGACGAGAATCACTTTCATTGAAAGGGGTTGCCAAGCTTCCAAAAAACTACGAGTTTCCTGAAACCTCAGCAAACATTTTTTCACCCAATCTTGATGATACTTCCATTTAATGATCAGTACAAAAATCCCACTAGGCTCACCAAATTTCGTTCTTCTAGGTTAAACCGTTCCTTTGCAGTAACCGTTTTCATGTTTAGGTTTCACTCTGTTTTCTCCTATATGGATACATGTAGTTGGAACACTAAATCAAACACTGTTTGTGCTAGCTATTTAAAACTTGGCGCAATAATGTAGTTCCAAGTTCAATGGCTATGGTTTGTGTCCTGTGGAAGTAGCCCCATGCAGAGACTGACGAGAATCACTTTCATTGAAAGGGGTTGCCAAGCTTCCAAAAAACTACTAGTTTCCTGAATTCTCAGCAAACATTTTTTCACCCAATCGTGATGATACTTGCAGGTAATGATCAGTACAGCATTCCCACTTGGCTCACCAAATTTCGTTCTTCTAGGTTAAACCGTTCCTTTGCAGTAAATGTTTTCATGTTTAGGTTTCACTTTGTTTTCTCCTATATGAATACATGTATTTAGAACTCTAAATCAAACACGGTTTGTGCTATCTCTTAGAAACTTGGCACAATAATGTAGTTCCAAGTTCTATGGCTATGGTTTGTGTCCTATGGAAGTAGCCCCAAGCAGAGACTGAGGAGAATCACTTTCATTGAAAGGGGTTGCCAGGCTTCCAAAAAACTACGAGTTTCCTGAAATTTCAGCAAACATTTTTTCACCCAATCGTGATGATACTTGCAGGTAATGATCAGTACACCAATCCCACTTGGCTCACCAAATTTCGTTCTTCTAGGTTAAACCGTTCCTTTGCAGTAACCGTTTTCATGTTTAGGTTTCACTCTGTTTTCTCCGATATGGATACATGTATTTGGAACTCTAAATCAAACCCGGTTTGTGCTAGCTCTTTGAAACTTCGCTCAATAATGTAGTTCCAAGTTCTATGGCTATGGTTTGTGTCCTATGGAAGTAGCCCCAAGCAGAGACTGACGAGAATCACTTTCATTGAAAGGGGTTGCCAAGCTTCCAAAAAACTACGAGTTTCCTGAAACCTCAGCAAACATTTTTTCACCCAATCTTGATGATACTTGCAGGTAATGATCAGTACAGCAGTCCCACTTGGCTCACCAAATTTCGTTCTTCTAGGTTAAACCGTTCCTTTGCAGTGACCGTTTTCATGTTTAGGTTTCACTCTGTTTTCTCCTATATGGATACATGTATTTGGAACTCTAAATCAAACACGGTTTGTGCTAGCTCTTAGAAACTTGGCATAATCATGTAGTTCCAAGTTCTATGGCTATGGTTTCTGTCCTATGGATGTAGCCCCAAGCAGAGACTGACGAGAATCACTTTCATTGAAAGGGGTTGCCAAGCTTCCAAAAAACTACGAGTTTCCGGAAATCTCAGTAAACATTTTTTCACCCAATCTTGATGATACTTCCAGGTAATGATCAGTACACCAGTCCCACTTGGCTCACCAAATTTCGTTCTTCTAGGTTAAACCGTTCCTTTGCAGTAACCGTTTTCAGGTTTAGGATTCACTCTGTTTTCTCCTATATGGATACATGTAGTTGGAACTCTAAATCAAACACCGTTTGTGCTAGCTCTTTGAAACTTGGCACAATAATGTAGTTCCAAGTTCTATCGTGATGGTTTGTGTCCTATTGATGTAGCCCCAAGCAGAGACTGACGAGAATCACTTTCATTGAAAGGGGTTGCCATGCTTCCTAAAAACTACGAGTTTCCTGAAATCTCAGCAAACATTTTTTCACCCAATCTTGATTATACTTCCAGGTAATGATCAGTACACCAGTCCCACTTGGCTCACCAAATTTGGTTCTTCTAGGTTAAACCGGTCCTTTGCAGTAACCGTTTTCATGTTTAGGTTTCACTCTGTTTTCTGCTATATGGATACATGTAGTTGGAACTCTAAATCAAACACGGTTTGTGCTAGCTCTTCGAAACATGGCACAATAATGTAGTTCCAAGTTCTATGGCTATGGTTTTTGTCCTATGGAAGTAGCCCCAAGCAGAGACTGACGAGAATCACTTTCATTGAAAGGGGTTGCCAAGCTTCCAAATAACTACGAGATTCCTGAATTCTCAGCAAACATTTTTTTCACCCAATCTTGATGATACTTGCAGGTAATGATCAGTACAGCAGTTCCACTTGGCTCACCAAATTTCGTTCTTCTAGGTTAAACCGTTCCTTTGCAGTAACCGTTTTCATGTTTAGGTTTCACTCTGTTTTCTGCTATATGGATACATGTATTTGGAACTCTAAATCAAACACGGTTTGTGCTAGCTCTTAGAAACTTGGCATAATAATGTAGTTCCAAGTTCTATGGCTATGGTTTCTGTCCTATGGATGTAGCCCCAAGCAGAGACTGACGAGAATCACTTTCATTGAAAGGGGTTGCCAAGCTTCCAAAAAACTACGAGTTTCCTGAATTCTCAGCAAACATTTTTTTCACCCAATCTTGATGATACTTGCAGGTAATGATCAGTACAGCAGTCAAACTTGGCTCACCAAATTTCGTTTTTCTAGGTTAAACCGTTCCTTTGCAGTAACCGTTTTCATGTTTAGGATTCACTCTGTTTTCTCCTATATGGATACATGTAGTTGGAACTCTAAATCAAACACCGTTTGTGCTAGCTCTTTGAAACTTGGCACAATAATGTAGTTCCAAGTTCTATGGCTATGGTTTGTGTCCTATGGAAGTAGCCCCAAGCAGAGACTGACGAGAATCACTTTCATTGAAAGGGGTTGCCAAGCTTCCAAAAAACTACGAGTTTCCGGAAATCTCAGCAAACATTTTTTCACCCAATCTTGATGATACTTCCAGGTAATGATCAGTACACCAGTCCCACTTGGCTCACCAAATTTCGTTCTTCTAGGTTAAACCGATCCTTTGCAGTAACCGTTTTCATGTTTAGGTTTCACTCTGTTTTCTCCTAAATGGATACATGTATTTAGTACTCTAAATCAAACACGGATTGTGCTAGCTCTTTGAAACTTGGCACAATAATGTAGTTCCAAGTTCTATGGCAATGGTTTGTGTGCTATGGAAGTAGCCCCAAGCAGAGACTGACGAGAATCACTTTCATTGAAAGGGGTTGCCAAGCTTCCAGAAAACTACGAGTTTCCTGAATTCTCAGCAAACATTCTTTCACCCAATCGTGATGATACTTGCAGGTAATGATCAGTACACCAATCCCACTTGGCTCACCAAATTTCGTTCTTCTAGGTTAAACCGTTCCTTTGCAGTAACTGCTTTCATGTTTAGGTTTCACTCTGTTTTCTCCTATATGGATACATGTAGTTGGAACTCTAAATCAAACACGGTTTGTGCTAGCTCTTTGAAACTTGGCACAATAATGTAGTTCCAAGTTCTATGGCTGAGGTTTGTGTCCTATGGAAGTAGCCCCAAGCAGAGACTGACGAGAATCACTTTCATTGAAAGGGGTTGCCAAGCTTCCAAAAAACTACGAGTTTCCTGAAATCTCAGCAAACATTTTTTCACCCAATCTTTATGATACTTCCATTTAATGATCAGTACACCAATCCTACTAGGCTCACCAAATTTCGTTCTTCTAGGTTAAACCGTTCCTTTGCAGTAACCGTTTTCATGTTTCGGTTTCACTCTGTTTTCTCCTATATGGATACATGTAGTTGGAACACTAAATCAAACACGGTTTGTGCTAGCTATTTAAAACTTGGCACAATAATGTAGTTCCAAGTTCAATGGCTATGGTTTGTGTCCTATGGAATTAGCCCCAAGCAGAGACTGACGAGAATCACTTTCATTGAAAGGGGTTGCCAAGCTTCCAAAAAACTACGAGTTTCCTGAATTCTCAGCAAACATTTTTTCACCCAATCGTGATGATACTTGCAGGTAATGATCAGTACAGCATTCCCACTTGGCTCACCAAATTTCTTTCTTCTAGGTTAAACCGTTCCTTTGCAGTAAATGTTTTCATGTTTAGGTTTCACTCTGTTTTCTCCTATATGAATACATGTATTTAGAACTCTAAATCAAACACGGTTTGTGCTAGCTCTTAGAAACTTGGCACAATAATGTAGTTCCAAGTTCTATGGCTATGGTTTTTTTCCTATGGAAGTAGCCCCAAGCAGAGACTGACGAGAATCACTTTCATTGAAAGGGGTTGCCAGGCTTCCAAAAAACTACGAGTTTCCTGAAATCTCAGCAAACATTTTTTCACCCAATCGTGATGATACTTGCAGGTAATGATCAGTACACCAATCCCACTTGGCTCACCAAATTTCGTTCTTCTAGGTTAAAACCGTTCCTTTGCAGTAACCGTTTTCATGTTTAGGTTTCACTCTGTTTTCTCCGATAGGGATACATGTATTTGGAACTCTAAATCAAACCCGGTTTGTTCTAGCTCTTTGAAACTTTGCTCAATAATGTAGTTCCAAGTTCTATGGCTATGGTTTGTGTCCTATGGAAGTAGCCCCAAGCAGAGACTGACGAGAATCACTTTCATTGAAAGGGGTTGCCAAGCTTCCACAAAACTACGAGTTTCCTGAAATCTCAGCAAACATTTTTTCTCCTAATCTTTATGATACTTCCATTTAAAAATCAGTACACCAATCCCACTTGGCTCACCAAATTTCTTTCTTCTAGGTTAAACCGTTCCTTTGCAGTAACCGTTTTCATGTTTAGGTTTCACTCTGTTTTCTCCTATATGGATACATGTAGTTGGAACTCTAAATCAAACACGGTTTGTGCTAGCTCTTTGAAACTTGGCACAATAATGTAGTTCCAAGTTCTATGGCTATGGTTTTTGTCCTATGGAAGTAGCCCCAAGCAGAGACTGACGAGAATCACTTTCATTGAAAGGGGTTGCCAAGCTTCCAAAAAACTACGAGTTTCCTGAAACCTCAGCAAACATTTTTTCACCCAATCTTGATGATACTTGCAGGTACTGATCAGTACAGCAGTCCCACTTGGCTCACCAAATTTCGTTCTTCTAGGTTAAACCGTTCCTTTGCAGTAACCGTTTTCATGTTTAGGTTTCTCTCTGTTTTCTCCTATATGGATACATGTATTTGGAACTCTAAATCAAACACGGTTTGTGCTCGCTCTTTGAAACTTCGCTCAATAATGTAGTTCCAAGTTCTATGGCTATGGTTTGTGTCCTATGGAAGTAGCCCCAAGCAGAGACTGACGAGAATCACTTTCATTGAAAGCGTAGCCAAGCTTCCAAAAAACTACGAGTTTCCTGAAATCTCAGCAAACAATTTTTCACCCAATCTTGATGATACTTGCAGGTAATGATCAGTACACAAGTCCCACTTCGCTACCAAATTTCGTTCTTCTAGGTTAAACCGTTCCTTTGCAGAAACCGTTTTCATGTTTAGGTTCGACTCTGTTTTCTCCTATATGGATACATGTAGTTGGAACTCTAAAATCAAACACGGTTTTTGCTAGCTCTTTGAAACTTGGCAAATAATGTAGTTCCAAGTTCTATCGCTATGGATTGTGTCCTATGGAAGTAGCCCCAAGCAGAGACTGACGAGAATCACTTTCATTGAAAGGGGTTGCCAAGCTTCCAAAAACTACAAATTTCCGGAAATCTCAGGAAACATTTTTCAACCAATCGTGATGATACTTGCTGGTAATGATCAGTACACCAATCCCATTTGGCTCACCAAATTTCGTTCTTCTAGGTTAAACCGTTCCTTTGCAGTAACCGTTTTCATGTTTAGGATTCACTCTGTTTTCTCCTATATGGATACATGTAGTTGGAACTCTAAATCAAACACCGTTGTGCTAGCTCTTTGAAACTTGGCACAATAATGTATTTCCAAGTTCTATCGTGATGGTTTGTGTCCTATTGATGTAGCCCCAAGCAGAGACTGACGAGAATCACTTTCATTGAAAGGGGTTGCCATGCTTCCAAAAAACTACGAGTTTCCGGAAATCTCAGCAAACATTTTTTTTCACCCAATCTTGATGATACTTGCAGGTAATGATCAGTACATCAGTCCCACTTGGCTCACCAAATTTCGTTCTTCTAGGTTAAACTGTTCCTTTGCAGTAACCGTTTTCATGTTTAGGTTTCACTCTGTTTTCTCCTATATGGATACATGTATTTAGAACTCTAAATCAAACACGGTTTGTGCTAGCTCTTTGAAACTTGGCACAATAATGTAGTTCCAAGTTCTATGGCTATGTTTTGTGTCCTATGGAAGTAGCCCAAAGCAGAAACTGACGAGAATCACTTTCATTGAAAGGGGTTGTCAAGCTTCCAAAAAGTACGAGTTTCCGGAAATCTCAGCAAACATTTTTTCACCCAATCTTGATGATACTTCCAGGTAATGATCAGTACACCAGTCCCACTTGGCTCACCAAATTTCGTTCTTCTAGGTTAAACCGTTCCTTTGCAGTAACCGTTTTCATGTTTAGGTTTCACTCGGTTTCTGCTATATGGATACATGTAGTTGGAACTCTAAATCAAACACGGTTTGTGCTAGCTCTTTGAAACTTGGCACAATAATGTAGTTCCAAGTTCTATTGCTATGGTTTGTGTCCTATGGAAGTAGCCCCAAGCAGAGACTGACGAGAATCACTTTCATTGAAAGGGGTTGCCAACCTTCCAACAAACTACGAGTTTCGGAAATCTCAGGAAACATTCTTTCACCCAATCGTGATGATACTTGCAGGTAATGATCAGTACACCAATCCCACTTGGCTCACCAAATTTTGTTCTTCTAGGTTAAACCGTTCCTTTGCAGTAACCGTTTTCATGTTTAGGTTTCTCTCTGTTTTCTCCTATATGGATACATGTATTTGGAACTCTAAATCAAACACGGTTTGTGCTAGCTCTTTGAAACTTCGCTCAATAATGTAGTTCCAAGTTCTATGGCTATGGTTTGTGTCCTATGGAAGTAGCCCCAAGCAGAGACTGACGAGAATCACTTTCATTGAAAGCGTAGCCAAGCTTCCAAAAAACTACGAGTTTCCTGAAATCTCAGCAAACAATTTTTCACCCAATCTTGATGATACTTGCAGGTAATGATCAGTACACAAGTCCCACTTGGCTACCAAATTTCGTTCTTCTAGGTTAAACCGTTCCTTTGCAGTAACCGTTTTCATGTTTAGGTTCGACTCTGTTTTCTCCTATATGGATACATGTAGTTGGAACTCTAAATCAAACACGGTTTTTGCTAGCTCTTTGAAACTTGGCAAATAATGTAGTTCCATGTTCTATCGCTATGGATTGTGTCCTATGGAAGTAGCCCCAAGCAGAGACTGACGAGAATCACTTTCATTGAAAGGGGTTGCCAAGCTTCCAAAAAACTACAAATTTCCGGAAATCTCAGGAAACATTTTCTCAACCAATCGTGATGATACTTGCTGGTAATGATCAGTACACCAATCCCATTTGGCTCACCAAATTTCGTTCTTCTAGGTTAAACCGTTCCTTTGCAGTAACCGTTTTCATGTTTAGGATTCACTCTGTTTTCTCCTATATGGATACATGTAGTTGGAACTCTAAATCAAACACCGTTTGTGCTAGCTCTTTGAAAACTTGGCACAATAATGTATTTCCAAGTTCTATCGTGATGGTTTGTGTCCTATTGATGTAGCCCCAAGCAGAGACTGACGAGAATCACTTTCATTGAAAGGGGTTGCCATGCTTCCAAAAACTACGAGTTTCCGGAAATCTCAGCAAACATTTTTTTCACCCAATCTTGATGATACTTGCAGGTAATGATCAGTACATCAGTCCCACTTGGCTCACCAAATTTCGTTCTTCTAGTTAAACCGTTCCTTTGCAGTAACCGTTTTTCATGTTTAGGTTTCACTCTGTATTCTCCTATATGGATACATGTATTTGGAACTCTAAATCAAACACGGTTTGTGCTAGCTCTTAGAAACTTGGCATAATAATGTAGTTCCAAGTTCTATGGCTATGGTTTCTGTCCTATGGATGTAGGCCCAAGCAGAGACTGACGAGAATCACTTTCATTGAAAGGGGTTGCCAAGCTTCCAAAAACTACGAGTTTCCGGAAATCTCAGGAAACATTTTTTCAGCCAATCGTGATGATACTTGCTGGTAATGATCAGTACACCAATCCCATTTGGCTCACCAAATTTCGTTCTTCTAGATTAAACCGTTCCTTTGCAGTAACCGTTTTCATGTTTAGGATTCACTCTGTTTTCTCCTATATGGATACATGTAGTTGGAACTCTAAATCAAACACCTTTTGTGCTAGCTCATAGAAACTTGGCACAATAATGTATTTCCAAGTTCTATCGTGATGGTTTGTGTCCTATTGATGTCGCCCCAAGAAGAGACTGACGAGAATCACTTTCATTGAAAGGGGTTGCCATGCTTCCAAAAAACTACGAGTTTCCGGAAATCTCAGCAAACATTTTTTCACCCAATCTTGATGATACTTCCAGGTAATGATCAGTACACCAGTCCCACTTGGCTCACCAAATTTCGTTCTTCTAGGTTAAACCGTTCCTTTGCAGTAACCGTTTTCATGTTTAGGTTTCACTCTGTTTTCTGCTATATGGATACATGTAGTTGGAACTCTAAATCACACGGTTTGTGCTAGCTCTTTTAAACTTGGCACAATAATGTAGTTCCAAGTTCTATGGCTATGATTTGTGTCCTATGGAAGTAGCCCCCAAGCAGAGACTGACGAGAATCTCTTTCATTGAAAGGGGTTGCCAACCTTCCCAAAAAACTACGAGTTTCCGGAAATCTCAGCAAACATTCTTTCACCCAATCGTGATGATACTTGCAGGTAATGATCAGTACACCAATACCACTTGGCTCACCAAATTTGGTTCTTCTAGGTTAAACCGTTCCTTTGCAGTTACTGTTTTCATGTTTAGGTTTCACTCTGTTTTCTCCTATATGGATACATGTAGTTGGAACTCTAAATCAAACACGGTTTGTGCTAGCTCTTTGAAACTTGGCACAATAATGTAGTTCCAAGTTCTATGGCTATGGTTTGTGTCCTATGGAAGTAGCCCCAAGCAGAGACTGACGAGAATCACATTCATTGAAAGGGGTTGCCAAGCTTCCAAAAAACTACGAGTTTCCTGAATTCTCAGCAAACATTTTTTCACCCAATCTTGATGATACTTGCAGGTAATGATCAGTACAGCAGTCCCACTTGGCTCACCAAATTTCGTTCTTCTAGGTTAAACCGTTCCTTTGCAGTAACCGTTTTCATGTTTAGGTTTCACTCTGTTTCTCCTATATGGATACATGTAGTTGGAACTCTAAATCAAACACGGTTTGTGCTAGCTCTTTGAAACTTGGCACAATAATGTAGTTCCAAGTTCTATAGCTGTGGTTTGTGTCCAATGGAAGTAGCCCCAAGCAGAGACTGACGAGATCACTTTCATTGAAAGGGGTTGCCAAGCTTCCAAAAAACTACGAGTTTCCTGAAATCTCAGCAAACATTTTTCACCCAATCTTTATGATACTTCCATTTAATGATCAGTACACCAATCCTACTAGGCTCACCAAATTTCGTTCTTCTAGGTTAAACCGTTCCTTTGCAGTAACCGTTTTCATGTTTTCGGTTTCACTCTGTTTTCTCCTATATGGATACATGTAGTTGGAACACTAAATCAAACACGGTTTGTGCTAGCTATTTAAAACTTGGCACAATAATGTAGTTCCAAGTTCAATGGCTATGGTTTGTGTCCTATGGAATTAGCCCCAAGCAGAGACTGACGAGAATCACTTTCATTGAAAGGGGTTGCCAAGCTTCCAAAAAACTACGAGTTTCCTGAATTCTCAGCAAACATTTTTTCACCCAATCGTGATAATACTTGCAGGTAATGATCAGTACACCAGTCCCACTTGGCTCACCAAATTTCGTTCTTCTAGGTTAAACCGTTCCTTTGCAGTAAATGTTTTCATGTTTAGGTTTCACTCTGTTTTCTCCTATATGAATACATGTATTTAGAACTCGAAATCAAACACGGTTTGTACTAGCTCTTAGAAACTTGGCACAATAATGTAGTTCCAAGTTCTATGGCTATGGTTTGTGTCCTATGGAAGTAGCCCCAAGCAGAGACTGACGAGAATCACTTTCATTGAAAGGGGTTGCCAAGCTTCCAAAAAACTACGAGTTTCCTGAAATCTCAG
Organism: Urocitellus parryii; assembly: GCF_045843805.1. Classification (NCBI taxonomy): domain Eukaryota; kingdom Metazoa; phylum Chordata; class Mammalia; order Rodentia; family Sciuridae; genus Urocitellus; species Urocitellus parryii. The sequence goes on from NW_027551824.1 coordinate 52,579, forward strand.
CAAATATTTTTTCACCCAATCGTGATGATACTTGCAGGTAATGATCAGTACACCAATCCCACTTGGCTCACCAAATTTCGTTCTTCTAGGTTAAACCGTTCCTTTGCAGTAACCGTTTTCATGTTTAGGTTTCACTCTGTTTTCTCCGATATGGATACATGTATTTGGAACTCTAAATCAAACCCGGTTTGTTCTAGCTCTTTGAAACTTCGCTCAATAATGTAGTTCCAAGTTCTATGGCTATGGTTTGTGTCCTATGGAAGTAGCCCCAAGCAGAGACTGACGAGAATCACTTTCATTGAAAGGGGTTGCCAAGCTTCCACAAAACTACGAGTTTCCTGAAATCTCAGCAAACATTTTTTCTCCTAATCTTTATGATACTTCCATTTAAAAATCAGTACACCAATCCCACTTGGCTCACCAAATTTCTTTCTTCTAGGTTAAACCGTTCCTTTGCAGTAACCGTTTTCATGTTTAGGTTTCACTCTGTTTTCTCCTATATGGATACATGTATTTGGAACTCTAAATCAAACACGGTTTGTGCTAGCTCTTTGAAACTTGGCACAATAATGTAGTTCCAAGTTCTATGGCTATGGTTTGTGTCCTATGGACGTAGCCCCAAGCAGAGACTGACGAGAATCACTTTCATTGAAAGGGGTTGCCAACCTTCCAACAAACTACGAGTTTCCGGAAATCTCAGCAAACATTCTTTCACCCAATCGTGATGATACTTGCAGGTAATGATCAGTACACCAATCCCACTTGGCTCACCAAATTTCATTCTTCTAGGTTAAACCGATCCTTTGCAGTAACTGTTTTCATGTTTAGGTTTCACTCTGTTTTCTCCTATATGGATACATGTAGTTGGAACTCTAAATCAAACACGGTTTGTGCTAGCTCTTTGAAACTTGGCACACTAATGTAGTTCCAAGTTCTATGGCTATGGTTTGTGTCCTATGGAAGTAGCCCCAAGCAGAGACTGACGAGAATCACTTTCATTGAAAGGGGTTGCCAACATTCCAACAAACTACGAGTTTCCGGAAATCTCAGCAAACATTTTTTCACCCAATCTTGATGATACTTGCAGGTAATGATAAGTACAGCAGTCCCACTTGGCTCACCAAATTTCGTTCTTCTAGGTTAAACCGTTCCTTTGCAGTGACCGTTTTCATGTTTAGGTTTCACTCTGTTTTCTCCTATATGGATACATGTATTTAGAACTCTAAATCAAACACGGTTTGTGCTAGCTCTTTGAAACTTGGCACAATAATGTAGTTCCAAGTTCTATGGCTATGGTTTGTGTCCTATGGAAGTAGCCCCAAGCAGAGACTGACGAGAATCACTTTCATTGAAAGGGGTTGCCAAGCTTCCAAAAAACTACGAGTTCCTGAAACCTCAGCAAACATTTTTTCACCCAATCTTGATGATACTTGCAGATAATGATCAGTACAGCAGTGCCAATTGGCTCACCAAATTTCGTTCTTCTAGGTTAAACCGTTCCTTTGCAGTAAATGTTTTCATGTTTAGGTTTCACTCTGTTTTCTCCTAAATGGATACATGTATTTAGAACTCTAAATCAAACACGGTTTGTGCTAGCTATTAGAAACTTGGCATAATAATGCAGTTCCAAGTTCTATGGCTATGGTTTTGTGTCCTATGGAAGTAGCCCCAAGCAGAGACTGACGAGAATCACTTTCATTGAAAGGGGTTGCCAACCTTCCAACAAACTACAAGTTTCCGGAAATCTCAGCAAACATTCTTTCACCCAATCGTGATGATACTTGCTGGTAATGATCAGTACACCAATCCCATTTGGCTCACCAAATTTCGTTCTTCTAGGTTAAACCGTTCCTTTGCAGTAACCGTTTTCATGTTTAGGTTTCACTCTGTTTTCTCTCATATGGATACATGTATTTGGAACTCTAAATCAAACACGGTTTGTGCTAGCTCTTAGAAACTTGGCATAATAATGTAGTTCCAAGTTCTATGGCTATGGTTTCTGTCCTATGGATGTAGCCCCAAGCAGAGACTGACGAGAATCACTTTCATTTGAAAGGGGTTGCCAAGCTTCCAAAAAACTACGAGTTTCCGGAAATCTCAGGAAACATTTTTTTCACCCAATCGTGATGATACTTGCTGGTAATGATCAGTACACCAATCCCAATGGCTCACCAAATTTCGTTCTTCTAGGTTAAACCGTTCCTTTGCAGTAACCGTTTTCATGTTTAGGTTTCACTATGTTTTCTCCTATATGGATACATGTAGTTGGAACTCTAAATCAAACACCGTTTGTGCTAGCTCTTTGAAACTTGGCACAATAATGTATTTCCAAGTTCTATCGTGATGGTTTGTGTCCTATTGATGTAGCCCCAAGCAGAGACTGACGAGAATCACTTTCATTGAAAGGGGTTGCCATGCTTCCAAAAAACTACGAGTTTCCGGAAATCTCAGCAAACATTTTTTTCACCCAATCTTGATGATACTTGCAGGTAATGATCAGTACAGCAGTCCCACTTGGCTCACCAAATTTCGTTCTTCTAGGTTAAACCGTTCCTTTGCAGTGACCGTTTTCATGTTTAGGTTTCACTCTGTTTTCTCCTATATGGATACATGTATTTAGAACTCTAAATCAAACACGGTTTGTGCTAGCTCTTTGAAACTTGGCACAATAATGTAGTTCCAAGTTCTATGGCTATGGTTTGTGTCCTATGGAAGTAGCCCCAAGCAGAGACTGACGAGAATCACTTTCATTGAAAGGGGTTGCCAAGCTTCCAAAAAACTACGAGTTTCCTGAATTCTCAGCAAACATTATTTCACTCAATCTTGATGATACTTCCAGGTAATGATCAGTACAGCAGTCCCACTTGGCTCACCAAATTTCGTTCTTCTAGGTTAAACCGTTCCTTTACAGTAACCGTTTTCATGTTTAGGTTTCACTCTGTTTTCTCCTATAAGGATACATGTAGTTGGACCTCTAAATCAAACACGGTTTGTGCTAGCTCTTTGAAACTTGGCACAATAATGTAGTTCCAAGTTCTATGGCTAGGGTTTGTGTCCTATGGAAGTAGCCCCAAGCAGAGACTGACGAGAATCACTTTCATTGAAAGGGGTTGCCAAGCTTCCAAAAAACTACGAGTTTCCTGAATTCTCAGCAAACATTTTTTCACCCAATCTTGATGATACTTGCAGGTAATGATCAGTACAGCAGTCCCACTTGGCTCACCAAATTTCGTTCTTCTAGGTTAAACCGTTCCTTTGCAGTAACCGTTTTCATGTTTAGGTTTCACTCTGTTTTCTCCTATATGGATACATGTATTTGGAACTCTAAATCAAACACGGTTTGTGCTAGCTCTTAGAAACTTGGCATAATAATGTAGTTCCAAGTTCTATGGCTATGGTTTCTGTCCTATGGATGTAGCCCCAAGCAGAGACTGACGAGAATCACTTTCATTGAAAGGGGTTGCCAAGCTTCCAAAAAACTACGAGTTTCCGGAAATCTCAGGAAACATTTTTTCACCCAATCGTGATGATACTTGCTGGTAATGATCAGTACACCAATCCCATTTGGCTCACCAAATTTCGTTCTTCTAGGTTAAACCGTTCCTTTGCAGTAACCGTTTTCATGTTTAGGATTCACTCTGTTTTCTCCTATATGGATACATGTAGTTGGAACTCTAAATCAAACACCGTTTGTGCCAGCTCTTTGAAACTTGGCACAATAATGTAGTTCCAGGTTCTATGGCTATGGTTTGTGTCCTATGGAAGTAGCCCCAAGCAGAGACTGACGAGAAACACATTCATTGAAAGGGGTTGCCATGCTTCCAAAAAACTACGAGTTTCCGGAAATCTCAGCAAACATTTTTTCACCCAATCTTGATGATACTTCCAGGTAATGATCAGTACATCAGTCCAACTTGGCTCACCAAATTTCGTTCTTCTAGGTTAAACCGTTCCTTTGCAGTAACCGTTTTCATGTTTAGGTTTCACACTGTTTTCTCCTATATGGATACATGTATTTAGAACTCTAAATCAAACACGGTTTGTGCTAGCTCTTTGAAACTTGGCACAATAATGTAGTTCCAGGTTCTATGGCTATTGTTTGTGTCCTATGGAAGTAGCCCCAAGCAGAGACTGACGAGAATCACATTCATTGAAAGGGGTTGCCAAGCTTCGAAAAAACTACGAGTTTCCGGAAATCTCAGCAAACATTTTTTCACCCAATCTTGATGATACTTCCAGGTAATGATCAGTACACCAGTCCCACTTGGCTCACCAAATTTCGTTCTTCTAGGTTAAACCGTTCCTTTGCAGCAACCGTTTTCATGTTTAGGTTTCACTCTGTTTTCTGCTATATGGATACATGTATTTGGAACTCTAAATCAAACACGGTTTGTGCTAGCTCTTTGAAACTTGGCACAATAATGTAGTTCCAAGTTCTATGGCTATGGTTTGTGTCCTATGGAAGTAGCCCCAAGCAGAGACTGACGAGAATCACTTTCATTGAAAGGGGTTGCCAACCTTCCAACAAACTAGGAGTTTCCGGAAATCTCAGCAAAGATTCTTTCACCCAATCGTGATGATACTTGCAGGTAATGATCAGTACACCAATCCCACTTGGCTCACCAAATTTCATTCTTCTAGGTTAAACCGTTCCTTTGCAGTAACTGTTTTCATGTTTAGGTTTCACTCTGTTTTCTCCTATATGGATACATGTAGTTGGAACTCTAAATCAAACACGGTTTGTGCTAGCTCTTTGAAACTTGGCACAATAATGTAGTTCCAAGTTCTATGGCTATGGTTTGTGTCCTATGGAAGTAGCCCCAAGCAGAGACTGACGAGAATCACTTTCATTGAAAGGGGTTGCCAAGCTTCCAAAAAACTACGAGTTCCCTGAATTCTCAGCAAACATTTTTTTCACCCAATCTTGATGATACTTGCAGGTAATGATAAGTACAGCAGTCCCACTTGGCTCACCAAATTTCGTTCTTCTAGGTTAAACCGTTCCTTTGCAGTGACCGTTTTCATGTTTAGGTTTCACTCTGTTTTCTCCTACATGGATACATGTATTTAGAACTCTAAATCAAACACGGTTTGTGCTAGCTCTTTGAAACTTGGCACAATAATGTAGTTCCAAGTTCTATGGCTATGGTTTGTGTCCTATGGAAGTAGCCCCAAGCAGAGACTGACGAGAATCACTTTCATTGAAAGGGGTTGCCAAGCTTCCAAAAAACTACGAGTTTCCTGAATTCTCAGCAAACATTTTTTCACCCAATCGTGATGATACTTGCAGGTAATGATCAGTACAGCAGTCCCACTTGGCTCACCAAATTTTGTTCTTCTAGGTTAAACCATTCCTTTGCAGTAAATGTTTTCATGTTTAGGTTTCACTCTGTTTTCTCCTATATGGATACATGTATTCAGAACTCGAAATCAAACACGGTTTGTGCTAGCTCTTTGAAACTTGGCACAATAATGTAGTTCCAAGTTCTATGGCTATGGTTTGTGTCCTATGGAAGTAGCCCCAAGCAGAGACTGACGAGAATCACTTTCATTGAAAGGGGTTGCCAACCTTCCAACAAACTACGAGTTTCCGGAAATCTCAGCAAATATTCTTTCACCCAATCGTGATGATACTTGCAGGTAATGATCAGTACACCAATACCACTTGGCTCACCAAATTTCATTCTTCTAGGTTAAACCGTTCCTTTGCAGTAACTGTTTTCATGTTTAGGTTTCACTCTGTTTTCTCCTATATGGATACATGTAGTTGGAACTCTAAATCAAACACGGTTTGTGCTAGCTCTTTGAAACTTGGCACAATAATGTAGTTCCAAGTTCTATGGCTATGGTTTCTGTCCTATGGGTAGCCCCAAGCAGAGACTGACGAGAATCACTTTCATTGAAAGGGGTTGCCATGCTAGCAAAAAACTACGAGTTTCCGGAATACTCAGCAAACATTTTTTTCACCCAATCTTGATGATACTTGCAGGTAATGATCAGTACATCAGTCCCACTTGGCTCACCAAATTTCGTTCTTCTAGGTTAAACCGTTCCTTTGCAGTAACCGTTTTCATGTTTAGGTTTCACACTGTTTTCTCCTATATGGATACATGTATTTAGAACTCTAAATCAAACACGGTTTGTGCTAGCTCTTTGAACCTTGGCACAATAATGTAGTTCCAAGTTCTATGCCTATGGTTTGTGTCCTATGGAAGTAGCCCCAAGGAGAGACTGACGAGAATCACATTCATTGAAAGGAGTTGCCAAGCTTCCAAAAAACTACGAGTTTCCTGAATTCTCAGCAAACATTTTTTCACCCAATCTTGATGATACTTGCAGGTAATGATCAGTACAGCAGTCCCACTTGGCTCACCAAATTTCGTTCTTCTAGGTTAAACCGTTCCTTTGCAGTGACCGTTTTCATGTTTAGGTTTCACTCTGTTTTCTCCTATATGGATACATGTATTTAGAACTCTAAATCAAACACGGTTTGTGCTAGCTCTTTGAAACTTGGCACAATAATGTAGTTCCAAGTTCTATGGCTATGGTTTGTGTCCTATGGAAATAGCCCCAAGCAGAGACTGACGAGAATCACTTTCATTGAAAGGGGTTGCCAAGCTTCCAAAAATGTACGAGTTTCCTGAATTCTCAGCAAACATTTTTTCACCCAATCTTGATGATACTTCCAGGTAATGATCAGTACACCAATCCCACTTGGCTCACCAAATTTCGTTCTTCTAGGTTAAACCGTTCCTTTGCAGTAACCGTTTTCATGTTTAGGTTTCACTCTGTTTTCTCCTATATGGATACATGTATTTGGAACTCTAAATCAAACACGTTTTGTGCTAGCTCTTAGAAACTTGGCATAATAATGTAGTTCCAAGTTCTATGGCTATGGTTTCTGTCCTATGGATGTAGCCCCAAGAAGAGACTGACGAGAATCACTTTCATTGAAAGGGGTTGCCAAGCTTCCAAAAAACTACGAGTTTCCGGAAATCTCAGGAAACATTTTTTCACCCAATCGTGATGATACTTGCTGGTAATGATCAGTACACCAATCCCATTTGGCTCACCAAATTTCGTTCTTCTAGGTTAAACCGTTCCTTTGCAGTAACCGTTTTCATGTTTAGGATTCACTCTGTTTTCTCCTATATGGATACATGTAGTTGGAACTCTAAATCAAACACCGTTTGTGCCAGCTCTTTGAAACTTGGCACAATAATGTAGTTCCAGGTTCTATGGCTATGGTTTGTGTCCTATGGAAGTAGCCCCAAGCAGAGACTGACGAGAATCACATTCATTGAAAGGGGTTGCCATGCTTCCAAAAAACTACGAGTTTCCGGAAATCTCAGCAAACATTTTTTTCACCCAATCTTGATAATACTTCCAGGTAATGATCAGTACATCAGTCCAACTTGGCTCACCAAATTTCGTTCTTCTAGGTTAAACCGTTCCTTTGCAGTAACCGTTTTCATGTTTAGGTTTCACACTGTTTTCTCCTATATGGATACATGTATTTAGAACTCTAAATCAAACACGGTTTGTGCTAGCTCTTTGAAACTTGGCACAATAATGTAGTTCCAGGTTCTATGGCTATTGTTTGTGTCCTATGGAAGTAGCCCCAAGCAGAGACTGACGAGAATCACATTCATTGAAAGGGGTTGCCAAGCTTCGAAAAAACTACGAGTTTCCGGAAATCTCAGCAAACATTTTTTCACCCAATCTTGATGATACTTCCAGGTAATGATCAGTACACCAGTCCCACTTGGCTCACCAAATTTCGTTCTTCTAGGTTAAACCGTTCCTTTGCAGCAACCGTTTTCATGTTTAGGTTTCACTCTGTTTTCTGCTATATGGATACATGTATTTGGAACTCTAAATCAAACACGGTTTGTGCTAGCTCTTTGAAACTTGGCACAATAATGTAGTTCCAAGTTCTATGGCTATGGTTTGTGTCCTATGGAAGTAGCCCCAAGCAGAGACTGACGAGAATCACTTTCATTGAAAGGGGTTGCCAACCTTCCAACAAACTAGGAGTTTCCGGAAATCTCAGCAAAGATTCTTTCACCCAATCGTGATGATACTTGCAGGTAATGATCAGTACACCAATCCCACTTGGCTCACCAAATTTCATTCTTCTAGGTTAAACCGTTCCTTTGCAGTAACTGTTTTCAGGTTTAGGTTTCACTCTGTTTTCTCCTATATGGATACATGTAGTTGGAACTCTAAATCAAACACGGTTTGTGCTAGCTCTTTGAAACTTGGCACAATAATGTAGTTCCAAGTTCTATGGCTATGGTTTGTGTCCTATGGAAGTAGCCCCAAGCAGAGACTGACGAGAATCACTTTCATTGAAAGGGGTTGCCAAGCTTCCAAAAAACTACGAGTTTCCTGAATTCTCAGCAAACATTTTTTTCACCCAATCTTGATGATACTTGCAGGTAATGATCAGTACACCAGTCCCACTTGGCTCACCAAATTTCGTTCTTCTAGGTTCAACCGTTCCTTTGCAGTGACCGTTTTCATGTTTAGGTTTCACTCTGTTTTCTCCTACATGGATACATGTATTTAGAACTCTAAATCAAACACCGTTTGTGCTAGCTCTTTGAAACTTGGCACAATAATGTATTTCCAAGTTCTATCGTGATGGTTTGTGTCCTATGGATGTAGCCCCAAGCAGAGACTGACGAGAATCACTTTCATTGAAAGGGGTTGCCATGCTTCCAAAAAACTACGAGATTCCGGAAATCTCAGCAAACATTTTTTTCACCCAATCTTGATGATACTTGCAGGTAATGATCAGTACATCAGTCCCACTTGGCTCACCAAATTTCGTTCTTCTAGGTTAAACCGTTCCTTTGCAGTAACCGTTTTCATGTTTAGGTTTCACTCTGTTTTCTGCTGTATGGATACATGTATTTGGAATTCTAAATCAAACACGGTTTGTGCTAGCTCTTAGAAACTTGGCATAATAATGTAGTTCCAAGCTCTATTGCTATGGTTTCTGTCCTATGGATGTAGGCCCAAGCAGAGACTGACGAGAATCACTTTCATTGAAAGGGGTTGCCAAGCTTCCAACAAACTACGAGTTTCCGGAAATCTCAGCAAACATTTTTTCACCCAATCGTTGATGTTACCTGCAGGTAATGATCAGTACACCCAATCCCACTTGGCTCACCAAATTTCGTTCTTCTAGGTTAAACCGTTCCTTTGCAGTAACTGTTTTCATGTTTAGGTTTCACTCTGTTTTCTCCTATATGGATACATGTATTTAGAACTCTAAATCAAACACGGTTTGTGCTAGCTCTTTGAAACTTGGCACAATAATGTAGTTCCAAGTTCTATGGCTATGGTTTGTGTCCTATGGAAGTAGCCCCAAGCAGAGACTGACGAGAATCACTTTCATTGAAAGGGGTTGCCAAGCTTCCAAAAAACTACGAGTTTCCTGAATTCTCACCAAACATTTTTTCACCCAATCGTGATGATACTTGCAGGTAATGATCAGTACAGCAGTCCCACTTGGCTCACCAAATTTCGTTCTTCTAGGTTAAACCATTCCTTTGCAGTAAATGTTTTCATGTTTAGGTTTCACTCTGTTTTCTCCTATATGGATACATGTATTCAGAACTCGAAATCAAACACGGTTTGTGCTAGCTCTTTGAAACTTGGCACAATAATGTAGTTCCAAGTTCTATGGCTATGGTTTGTGTCCTATGGAAGTAGCCCCAAGCAGAGACTGACGAGAATCACTTTCATTGAAAGGGGTTGCCAACCTTCCAACAAACTACGAGTTTCCGGAAATCTCAGCAAATATTCTTTCACCCAATCGTGATGATACTTGCAGGTAATGATCAGTACACCAATACCACTTGGCTCACCAAATTTCATTCTTCTAGGTTAAACCGTTCCTTTGCAGTAACTGTTTTCATGTTTAGGTTTCACTCTGTTTTCTCCTATATGGATACATGTAGTTGGAACTCTAAATCAAACACGGTTTGTGCTAGCTCTTTGAAACTTGGCACAATAATGTAGTTCCAAGTTCTATGGCTATGGTTTCTGTCCTATGGATGTAGCCCCAAGCAGAGACTGACGAGAATCACTTTCATTGAAAGGGGTTGCCATGCTAGCAAAAAACTACGAGTTTCCGGAATACTCAGCAAACATTTTTTTCACCCAATCTTGATGATACTTGCAGGTAATGATCAGTACATCAGTCCCACTTGGCTCACCAAATTTCGTTCTTCTAGGTTAAACCGTTCCTTTGCAGTAACCGTTTTCATGTTTAGGTTTCACACTGTTTTCTCCTATATGGATACATGTATTTAGAACTCTAAATCAAACACGGTTTGTGCTAGCTCTTTGAACCTTGGCACAATAATGTAGTTCCAAGTTCTATGCCTATGGTTTGTGTCCTATGGAAGTAGCCCCAAGGAGAGACTGACGAGAATCACATTCATTGAAAGGGGTTGCCAAGCTTCCAAAAAAACTACGAGTTTCCTGAATTCTCAGCAACATTTTTTCACCCAATCTTGATGATACTTGCAGGTAATGATCAGTACAGCAGTCCCACTTGGCTCACCAAATTTCGTTCTTCTATGTTAAACCGTTCCTTTGCAGTGACCGTTTTCATGTTTAGGTTTCACTCTGTTTTCTCCTATATGGATACATGTATTTAGAACTCTAAATCAAACACGGTTTGTGCTAGCTCTTTGAAACTTGGCACAATAATGTAGTTCCAAGTTCTATGGCTATGGTTTGTGTCCTATGGATGTAGCCCCAAGCAGAGACTGACGAGAATCACTTTCATTGAAAGGGGTTGCCAAGCTTCCAAAAATGTACGAGTTTCCTGAATTCTCAGCAAACATTTTTTCACCCAATCTTGATGATACTTCCAGGTAATGATCAGTCCACCAATCCCACTTGGCTCACCAAATTTCGTTCTTCTAGGTTAAACCGTTCCTTTACAGTAACCGTTTTCATGTTTAGGTTTCACTCTGTTTTCTCCTATATGGATACATGTAGTTGGAACTCTAAATCAAACACGGTTTGTGCTAGCTCTTTCAAACTTGGCACAATAATGTAGTTCCAAGTTCTATGGCTATGGTTTGTGTCCTATGGAAGTAACCCCAAGCAGAGACTGACGAGAATCACTTTCATTGAAAGGGGTTGCCAAGCCTTCCAAAAAACTACGAGATTCCTGAATTCTCAGCAAACATTTTTTCACCCAATCTTGATGATACTTGCAGGTAATGATCAGTACAGCAGTCCCACTTGGCTCACCAAATTTCGTTCTTCTAGGTTAAACCGTTCCTTTACAGTAACCGTTTTCATGTTTAGGTTTCACTCTGTTTTCTCCTATATGGATACATGTATTTGGAAACTCTAAATCAAACACGGTTTGTGCTAGCTCTTAGAAACTTGGCATAATAATGTAGTTCCAAGTTCTATGGCTATGGTTTCTGTCCTATGGATGTAGCACCAAGCAGAGACTGATGAGAATCACTTTCATTGAAAGGGGTTGCCAAGCTTCCAAAAACTACGAGTTTCCGGAAATCTCAGGAAACATTTTTTCACCCAATCGTGATGATACTTGCTGGTAATGATCAGTACACCAATCCCATTTGGCTCACCAAATTTCGTTCTTCTAGGTTAAACCGTTCCTTTGCAGTAACCGTTTTCATGTTTAGGATTCACTCTGTTTTCTCCTATATGGATACATGTAGTTGGAACTCTAAATCAAACACCGTTTGTGCTAGCTCTTTGAAACTTGGCACAATAATGTATTTCCCAAGTTCTATCGTGATGTTTGTGTCCTATTGATGTAGCCCCAAGCAGAGACTGACGAGAATCACTTTCATTGAAAGGGGTTGCCGTGCTTCCAAAAAACTATGAGTTTCCGGAAATCTCAGCAAACATTTTTTTCACCCAATCTTGATGATACTTGCAGGTAATGATCAGTACATCAGTCCCACTTGGCTCACCAAATTTCGTTCTTCTAGGTTAAACCTTCCTTTGCAGTAACCGTTTTCATGTTTAGGTTTCACTCTGTTTTCTCCTATATGGATACATGTATTTAGAACTCTAAATCAAACACGGTTTGTGCTAGCTCTTTGAAAATTGGCAAAATAATGTAGTTCCAAGTTCTATGGCTATGGTTTGTGTCCTATGGAAGTAGCCCCAAGCAGAGACTGACGAGAATCACATTCATTGAAAGGGGTTGCCAAGCTTCCAAAAAACTACGAGTTTCCGGAAATCTCAGCAAACATTTTTTCACCCAATCTTGATGATACTTCCAGGTAATGATCAGTACAGCAGTCCCACTTGGCTCACCAAATTTCGTTCTTCTAGGTTAAACCGTTCCTTTGCAGTAACCGTTTTCATGTTTAGGTTTCACTCTGTTTTCTGCTATATGGATACATGTAGTTGAAACTCTAAATCACACGGTTTGTGCTAGCTCTTTTAAACTTGGCACAATAATGTAGTTCCAAGTTCTATGGCTATGGTTTGTGTCCTATGGAAGTAGCCCCAAGCAGAGACTGACGGAGAATCACTTTCATTGTAAGGGGTTGCCAACCTTCCAAAAAACTACGAGTTTCCGGAAATCTCAGCAAACATTCTTTCACCCAATCGTGATGATACTTGCAGGTAATGATCAGTACACCAATACCACTTGGCTCACCAAATTTCATTCTTCTAGGTTAAACCGTTCCTTTGCAGTAACTGTTTTCATGTTTAGGTTTCACTCTGTTTTCTCCTATATGGATACATGTAGTTGGAACTCTAAATCAAACACGGTTTGTGCTAGCTCTTTTAAACTTGGCACAATAATATAGTTCCAAGTTCTATGGCTATGGTTTGTGTCCTATGGAAGTAGCCAGAAGCAGAGACTGACGAGAATCACTTTCATTGAAAGGGGTTGCCAAGCTGCCAAAAAACTACGAGTTTCCTGAATTCTCAGCAAACATTTTTTCACCCAATCTTGATGATACTTGCAGGTAATGATCAGTACAGCAGTCCCACGTGGCTCACCAAATTTCGTTCTTCTAGGTTAAACCGTTCCTTTGCAGTAACTGTTTTCATGTTTAGTTTCACTCTGTTTTCTCCTATATGGATACATGTAGTTGGAACTCTAAATCAAACACGGTTTGTGCTAGCTCTTTGAAACTTGGCACAATAATGTAGTTCCAAGTTCTATGGCTATGGTTTGTGTCCTATGGAAGTAGCCCAAGCAGAGACTGACGAGAATCACTTTCATTGAAAGGGGTTGCCAAGCTTCCAAAAACTACGAGTTTCCTGAATTCTCAGCAAACATTTTTTCACCCAATCTTTATGATACTTCCAGGTAATGATCAGTACACCAGTCCCACTTGGCTCACCAAATTACGTTCTTCTAGGTTAAACCGTTCCTTTACAGTAACCGTTTTCATGTTTAGGTTTCACTCTGTTTTCTCCTATATGGATACATGTAGTTGGAACTCTAAATCAAACACGGCTTGTGCTAGCTCTTTGAAACTTGGCACAATAATGTAGTTCCAAGTTCTATGGCTATGGTTTGTGTCCTATGGAAGTAGCCCCAAGCAGAGACTGACGAGAATCACTTTCATTGAAAGGGGTTGCCAAGCTTCCAAAAAACTACGAGATTCCTGAATTCTCAGCAAACATTTTTTCACCCAATCTTGATGATACTTGTAGGTAATGATCAGTACCGCAGTCCCACTTGGCTCACCAAATTTCGTTCTTCTAGGTTAAACCGTTCCTTTGCAGTAACCGTTTTCATGTTTAGGTTTCACTCTGTTTTCTCCTATATGGATACATGTATTTGGAACTCTAAATCAAACACGGGTTTGTGCTAGCTCTTACAAACTTGGCATAATAATGTAGTTCCAAGTTCTATGGCTATGGTTTCTGTCCTATGGATGTAGCCCCAAGCAGAGACTGACGAGAATCACTTTCATTGAAAGGGGTTGCCAAGCTTCCAAAAAACTACGAGTTTCCGGAAATCTCAGGAAACATTTTTTCACCCAATCGTGATGATACTTGCTGGTAATGATCAGTACACCAATCCCATTTGGCTCACCTAATTTCGTTCTTCTAGGTTAAACCGTTCCTTTGCAGTAACCGTTTTTCATGTTTAGGATTCACTCTGTTTTCTCCCATATGGATACATGTAGTTGGAACTCTAAATCAAACACGTTTGTGCTAGCTCTTTGAAACTTGGCACAATAATGTATTTCCAAGTTCTATCGTGATGGTTTGTGTCCTATTGATGTAGCCCCAAGCAGAGACTGACGAGAATCACTTTCATTGAAAGGGGTTGCCATGCTTCAAAAAACTACGAGTTTCCGGAAATCTCAGCAAACATTTTTTTTCACCCAATGTTGATGATACTTGCAGGTAATGATCAGTACATCAGTCCCACTTGGCTCACCAAATTTCCGTTCTTCTAGGTTAAACCGTTCCTTTGCAGTATCCGATTTCATGTTTAGGTTTCACTCTGTTTTTCTGCTATATGGATACATGTATTTGGAACTCTAAATCAAACACGGTTTGTGCTTGCTCTTTGAAACTTGGCACAATAATGTAGTTCCAAGTTCTATGGCTATGGTTTGTGTCCTATGGAAGTAGCCCCAAGCAGAGACTGACGAGAATCACATTCATTGAAAGGGGTTGCCAACCTCCAAAAAACTACGAGTTTCCGGAAATCTCAGCAAACATCTTTCACCCAATCGTGATGATACTTGCAGGTAATGATCAGTACACCAATCCCACTTGGCTCACCAAATTTCATTCTTCTAGGTTAAACCGTTCCTTTGCAGTAACTGTTTTCATGTTTAGGTTTCACTCTGTTTTCTCCTATATGGATACATGTAGTTGGAACTCTAAATCAAACACGGTTTGTGCTAGCTCTTTGAAACTTGGCACAATAATGTAGTTCCAAGTTCTATGGCTATGGTTTTGTGTCCTATGGAAGTAGCCCCAAAGCAGAAGACTGACGAGAATCACTTTCATTGAAAGGGTTGCCAAGCTTCCAAAAAACTACGAGTTTCCTGAATTCTCAGCAAACATTTTTTCACCCCAATCTTGATGATACTTGCAGGTAATGATCAGTACAGCAGTCCCACTTGGCTCACCAAATTTCGTTCTTCTAGGTTAAACCGTTCCTTTGCAGTGACCGTTTTCATGTTTAGGTTTCACTCTGTTTTCTCCTATATGGATACATGTATTTAGAACTCTAAATCAAACACCGTTTGTGCTAGCTCTTTGAAACTTGGCACAATAATGTATTTCCAAGTTCTATCGTGATGGTTTGGGTCTATGGATGTAGCCCCAAGCAGAGACTGACGAGAATCACTTTCATTGAAAGGGGTTGCCATGCTTCCAAAAAACTACGAGGATTCCGGAATTCTCAGCAAACATTTTTTTCACCCAATCTTGATGATACTTGCAGGTAATGATCAGTACTCAGTCCCACTTGGCTCACCAAATTTCGTTCTTCTAGGTTAAACCGTTCCTTTGCAGTAACTGTTTTCATGTTTAGGTTTCACTCTGTTTTCTCCTATATGGATACATGTATTTAGAACTCTAAATCAAACACGGTTTGTGCTAGCTCTTTGAAACTTGGCACAATAATGTAGTTCCAAGTTCTATGGCTATGGTTTGTGTCCTATTGATGTAGCCCCAAGCAGAGACTGACGAGAATCACTTTCATTGAAAGGGGTTGCCAAGCTTCCAAAAAACTACGAGTTTCCAGAATTCTCAGCAAACATTTTTTCACCCAATCGTGATGATACTTGCAGGTAATGATCAGTACAGCAGTCCCACTTGGCTCACCAAATTTCGTTCTTCTAGGTTAAACCATTCCTTTGCAGTAAATGTTTTCATGTTTAGGTTTCACTCTGTTTTCCTCCTATATGGATACATGTAGTTGGAACTCTAAATCAAACACGGTTTGTGCTACCTCTTTGAAACTTGGCACAATAATGTAGTTCCAAGTTCTATGGCTATGGTTTGTGTCCTATGGAAGTAGCCCCAAGCAGAGACTGGACGAGAATCACTTTCATTGAAAGGGGTTGCCAACCTTCCAACAAACTACGAGTTTCCGGAAATCTCAGCAAACATTCTTTTCACCCAATCGTGATGATACTTGCAGGTAATGATCAGTACACCAATACCACTTGGCTCACCAAATTTCATTCTTCTAGGTTAACCGTTCTTTGCAGTAACTGTTTTCATGTTTAGGTTTCACTCTGTTTTCTCCTATATGGATACATGTAGTTGGAACTCTAAATCAAACACGGTTTGTGCTAGCTCTTTGAAACTTGGCACAATAATGTAGTTCCAAGTTCTATGGCTATGGTTGTGTCCTATGGAAGTAGCCCCAAGCAGAGACTGACGAGAATCACTTTCATTGAAAGGGGTTGCCATGCTAGCAAAAAACTACGAGTTTCCGGAATACTCAGCAAACATTTTTTTCACCCAATCTTGATGATACTTGCAGGTAATGATCAGTACATCAGTCCCACTTGGCTCACCAAATTTCGTTCTTCTAGGTTAAACCGTTCCTTTGCAGTAACCGTTTTCATGTTTAGGTTTCACACTGTTTTCTCCTATATGGATACATGTATTTAGAACTCTAAATCAAACACGGTTTGTGCTAGCTCTTTGAACCTTGGCACAATAATGTAGTTCCAAGTTCTATGCCTATGTTTGTGTCCTATGGAAGTAGCCCCAAGGAGAGACTGACGAGAATCACATTCATTGAAAGGGTTGCCAAGCTTCCAAAAAACTACGAGTTTCCTGAATTCTTCAGCAAACATTTTTTCACCCAATCTTGATGATACTTGCAGGTAATGATCAGTACACAGTCCCACTTGGCTCACCAAATTTCGTTCTTCTAGGTTACACCGTTCCTTTGCAGTGACCGTTTTCATGTTTAGGTTTCACTCTGTTTTCTCCTATATGGATACATGTATTTAGAACTCTAAATCAAACACGGTTTGTGCTAGCTCTTTGAAAATTGGCACAATAATGTAGTTCCAAGTTCTATGGCTATGGTTTGTGTCCTATGGAAATAGCCCCAAGCAGAGACTGACGAGAATCACTTTCATTGAAAGGGGTTGCCAAGCTTCCAAAAATGTACGAGTTTCCTGAATTCTCAGCAAACATTTTTTCACCCAATCTTGATGATACTTCCAGGTAATGATCAGTACACCAATCCCACTTGGCTCACCAAATTTCGTTCTTCTAGGTTAAACCGTTCCTTTACAGTAACCGTTTTCAAGTTTAGGTTTCACTCTGTTTTCTCCTATATGGATAACATGTAGTTGGAACTCTAAATCAAACACGGTTTGTGCTATCTCTTTGAAACTTGGCACAATAATGTAGTTCCAAGTTCTATGGCTAGGGTTTGTGTCCTATGGAAGTAGCCCCCAAGCAGAGACTGACGAGAATCACTTCATTGAAAGGGGTTGCCAAGCTTCCAAAAAACTACGAGTTTCCTGAATTCTCAGCAAACATTTTTTTCACCCAATCTTGATGATACTTGCAGGTAATGATCAGTACAGCAGTCCCACTTGGCTCACCAAATTCGTTCTTCTAGGTTAAACCGTTCCTTTGCAGTAACCGTTTTCATGTTTAGGTTTCACTCTGTTTTCTCCTATATGGATACATGTATTTGGAACTCTAAATCAAACACGTTTGTGCTAGCTCTTAGAAACTTGGCATAATAATGTAGTTCCAAGTTCTATGGCTATGGTTTCTGTCCTATGGATGTAGCCCCAAGAAGAGACTGACGAGAATCACTTTCATTGAAAGGGGTTGCCAAGCTTCCAAAAAACATACGAGTTTCCGGAATCTCAGGAAACATTTTTCACCCAATCGTGATGATACTTGCTGGTAATGATCAGTACACCAATCCCATTTGGCTCACCAAATTTCGTTCTTCTAGGTTAAACCGTTCCTTTGCAGTAACCGTTTTCATGTTTAGGATTCACTCTGTTTTCTCCTATATGGATACATGTAGTTGGAACTCTAAATCAAACACCCTTTGTGCCAGCTCCTTTGAAACTTGGCACAATAATGTAGTCCAGGTTCTATGGCTATGGTTTGTGTCCTATGGAAGTAGCCCCAAGCAGAGACTGACGAGAATCACATTCATTGAAAGGGGTTGCCATGCTTCCAAAAAACTACGAGTTTCCGGAAATCTCAGCAAACATTTTTTTCACCCAATCTTGATGATACTTCCAGGTAATGATCAGTACATCAGTCCAACTTGGCTCACCAAATTTCGTTCTTCTAGGTTAAACCGTTCCTTTGCAGTAAACCGTTTTCATGTTTAGGTTTCACACTGTTTTCTCCTATATGGATACATGTATTTAGAACTCTAAATCAAAACACGGTTTGTGCTAGCTCTTTGAAACTTGGCACAATAATGTAGTTCCAGGTTCTATGGCTATTGTTTGTGTCCTATGGAAGTAGCCCCAAGCAGAGACTGACGAGAATCACATTCATTGAAAGGGTTGCCAAGCTTCGAAAAAACTACGAGTTTCCGGAAATCTCAGCAAACATTTTTTCACCCAATCTTGATGATACTTCCAGGTAATGATCAGTACACCAGTCCCACTTGGCTCACAAATTTCGTTCTTCTAGGTTAAACCGTTCCTTTGCAGCAACCGTTTTCATGTTTAGGTTTCACTCTGTTTTCTGCTATATGGATACATGTATTTGGAACTCTAAATCAAACACGGTTTGTGCTAGCTCTTTGAAACTGGCACAATAATGTAGTTCCAAGTTCTATGGCTATGGTTTGTGTCCTATGGAAGTAGCCCCAAGCAGAGACTGACGAGAATCACTTTCATTGAAAGGGGTTGCCAACCTTCCAACAAACTAGGAGTTTCCGGAAATCTCAGCAAAGATTCTTTCACCCAATCGTGATGATACTTGCAGGTAATGATCAGTACACCAATCCCACTTGGCTCACCAAATTTCATTCTTCTAGGTTAAACCGTTCCTTGCAGTAACTGTTTTCAGGTTTAGGTTTCACTCTGTTTTCTCCTATATGGATAACATGTAGTTGGAACTCTAAATCAAACACGGTTTGTGCTAGCTCTTTGAAACTTGGCACAATAATGTAGTTCCAAGTTCTATGGCTATGTTTTGTGTCCTATGGAAGTAGCCCCAAGCAGAGATGACGAGAATCACTTTCATTGAAAGGGGTGCCAAGCTTCCAAAAACCTACGAGTTTCCTGAATTCTCAGCAAACATTTTTTTCCACCCAATCTTGATGATACTTGCAGGTAATGATCAGTACACCAGTCCCACTTGGCTCACCAAATTTCGTTCTTCTAGGTTCAACCGTTCCTTTGCAGTGACCGTTTTCATGTTTAGGTTTCACTCTGTTTTCTCCTACTTGGATACATGTATTTAGAACTCTAAATCAAACACCGTTTGTGCTAGCTCTATGAAACTTGTGGACAATAATGTATTTCCAAGTTCTATCGTGATGGTTTGTGTCCTATGGATGTAGCCCCAAGCAGAGACTGACGAGAATCACTTTCATTGAAAGGGGTTGCCATGCTTCCAAAAAACTACGAGATTCCGGAAATCTCAGCAAACATTTTTTTCACCAATCTTGATGATACTTGCAGGTAATGATCAGTACATCAGTCCCACTTGGCTCACCAAATTTCGTTCTTCTAGGTTAAACCGTTCCTTTGCAGTACCGTTTTCATGTTTAGGTTTCACTCTGTTTTCTGCTGTATGGATACATGTATTTGGAATTCTAAATCAAACACGGTTTGTGCTAGCTCTTAGAAACTTGGCATAATAATGTAGTTCCAAGCTCTATTGCTATGGTTTCTGTCCTATGGATGTAGGCCCAAGCAGAGACTGACGAGAATCACTTTCATTGAAAGGGGTTGCCAAGCTTCCAACAAACTACGAGTTTCCGGAAATCTCAGCAAACATTTTTTCACCCAATCGTGATGTTACCTGCAGGTAATGATCAGTACACCAATCCCACTTGGCTCACCAAATTTCGTTCTTCTAGGTTAAACCGTTCCTTTGCAGTAACCGATTATCATGTTTAGGTTTCACACTGTTTTCTCCTATATGGATACATGTATTTAGAACTCTAAATCAAACACGGTTTGTGCTAGCTCTTTGAAACTTGGCACAATAATGTAGTTCCAAGTTCTATGGCTATGGTTTGTGTCCTATGGAAGTAGCCCCAAGGAGAGACTGACGAGAATCACATTCATTGAAAGGGGTTGCCAAGCTTCCAAAAAACTACGAGTTTCCTGAATTCTCAGCAAACATTTTTTCACCCAATCTTGATGATACTTGCAGGTAATGATCAGTACAGCAGTCCCACTTGGCTCACCAAATTTCGTTCTTCTAGGTTAAACCGTTCCTTTGCAGTGACCGTTTTCATGTTTAGGTTTCACTCTGTTTTCTCCTATATGGATACATGTATTTAGAACTCTAAATCAAACACGGTTTGTGCTAGCTCTTTGAAACTTGGCACAATAATGTAGTTCCAAGTTCTATGGCTATGGTTTGTGTCCTATGGAAGTAGCCCCAAGCAGAGACTGAAGAGAATCACTTTCATTGAAAGGGGTTGCCAAGCTTCCAAAAATGTACGAGTTTCCTGAATTCTCAGCAAACATTTTTTCACCCAATCTTGATGATACTTCCAGGTAATGATCAGTACACCAATCCCACTTGGCTCACCAAATTTCGTTCTTCTAGGTTAAACCGTTCCTTTACAGTAACTGTTTTCATGTTTAGGTTTCACTCTGTTTTCTCCTATATGGATACATGTAGTTGGAACTCTAAATCAAACACGGTTTGTGCTAGCTCTTTGAAACTTGGCACAATAATGTAGTTCCAAGTTCTATGGCTGTGGTTTGTGTCCTATGGAAGTACCCAAAGCAGAGACTGACGAGAATCACTTTCATTGAAAGGGGTTGCCAAGCTTCCAAAAAACTACGAGTTTCCTGAATCTCAGCAAACATTTTTTCCCCAATCTTGATGATACTTGCAGGTAATGATCAGTACAGCAGTCCCACTTGGCTCACCAAATTTCGTTCTTCTAGGTTAAACCGTTCCTTTGCAGTGACCGTTTTCATGTTTAGGTTCACTCTGTTTTTCTCCTATATGGATACATGTATTTAGAACTCTAAATCAAACACCGTTTGTGCTAGCTCTTTGAAACTTGGCACAATAATGTATTTCCAAGTTTTATCGTGATGGTTTGTGTCCTATGGATGTAGCCCCAAGCAGAGACTGACGAGAATCACTTTCATTGAAAGGGTTGCCATGCTTCCAAAAAACTACGAGATTCCGGAAATCTCAGCAAACATTTTTTTCACCAATCTGATGATACTTGCAG
>NW_027551825.1:0-73900 GCF_045843805.1 Urocitellus parryii
TATAGGTTTCACTCTGTTTTTTCCTATATGGATACATGTAGTTGGAACTCTAAATCAAACACGGTTTGTGCAAGCTCTTTGAAACTTGGCACAATATTGTAGTTCCAAGTTCTATCGCTATGGTTTGTGTGCTATTGAAGTAGCCCCAAGCAGAGACTGACTAGAATCACTTTCATTGAAAGGGGTTGCCAAGCGTCCAAAAAACTAAGATTTTCCTGAATCTCAGCAAACATTTTTTCACCCAATCTTGATGATACTTGCAGGTAGTGATCAGTACACCAATCCCACTTGGCTCACCAAATTTCGTTCTTCTAGGTTAAACCGTTCCTTTGCAGTAACCGTTTTCATGTTTAGGTTTCACTCTGTTTTCTCCTATATGGATACATGTAGTTGGAACTCTAAATCAAACACGGTTTGTGCTAGCTCTTTGAAACTTGACACAATACTGTAGTTCCAAGTTCTATCGCTATGGTTTGTGTGCTATTGAAGTAGCCCCAAGCAGAGACTGACGAGAATCCCTTTCATTGAAAGAAATTGCCAAGCTTCCAAAAAACTGCGAGTTTTCCTGAAATCTCAGCAAACATTTTTTTCACCCAATCTTGATGATACTTCCATTTGATGATCAGTACACCAATCCCAATTGGCTCACCAAATTTCGTTCTTCTAGGTTAAACAGTTCCTTTGCAGTAACCGTTTTCAATTTTAGATTTCACTCTGTTTTCTCCTATAGGATACATGTAGTTGGAACTCTAAATCAAAAAAGGTTTGTGCTAGCTCTTTGAAACTTGGCACAATAATGTAGTTCCAAGTTGTATCGCTATGGTTTGTGTGCTATTGAAGTAGTCCCAAGCAGAGACTGACGAGAATCCCTTTCATTGAAAGGGGTTGCCAAGCTTCCAAAAAACTGCGAGTTTCCTGAAATCTCAGCAAACATTTTTTCACAAATCTTGATGATACTTCCATGTTATGATCAGTACACCACTCGCACTTGGCTCACCAAATTTCGTTCTTCTAGGTTAAACCGTTCCTTTGCAGTAACCGTTTTCATGTTTAGGTTTCACTCTGTTTTCTCCTATATGGATACATGTAGTTGGAACTCTAAATCAAAAACGGTTTGTGCTAGCTCGTTGAAACTTGGCACAATAATGTAGTTCCAAGATCTATCGCTATGGTTTGTGTGCTATTGAAGTAGCCCCAAGCAGAGACTGACGAGAATCACTTTCATTGAAATGGGTTGGAGGCTTCCAAAAAATTGCGAGTTTCCTGAAATCTCAGCAAACATTTTTTCACCCAATCTTGATGATACTCCCATTTAATGATCAGTACACCAATCACACTTGGCTCACCAAATTTCGTTCTTCTAGGTTAAACCGTTCCTTTGCAGTAACCGTTTTCATGTTTAGGTTTCACTCTGTTTTTCCCATATGGATACATGTAGTTGGAACTCTAAATCAAACACGGTTTGTGCTAGCGCTTTGAAACTTGACACAATACTGTAGTTCCAAGTTCTATCGCTATGGTTTGTGTGCTATTGAAGTAGCCCCAAGCAGAGACTCACGAGAATCACTTTCATTGAAATGGTTTGGAGGCTTCCAAAAAATTGCGAGTTTCCTGAAATCTCAGCAAACATTTTTTCAACCAATCTTGATGATACTTCCATTTAATGATCAGTACACGAATCTCAGTTGGCTCACCAAATTTCGTTCTTCTAGGTTAAACCGTTCCTTTGCAGTAACCGTTTTCATGTTTAGGTTTCACTCTGTTTTCTCCTATATGGATACATGTAGTTGGAACTCTAAATCAACACGGTTTGTGCTAGCTCTTTGAAACTTGGCACAATAATGTAGTTCCAAGTTCTATCGCTATGGTTTGTGTGCTATGGAAGTAGCCCCAAGCAGTGACTGACGAGAATCCCTTTCATTGAAAGGGGATGCCAGGCTTCCAAAAAACTGCGAGTTTCCTGAAATCTCAGCAACATTTTTTCACCCAATCTTGATGATACTTGCAGGTAGTGATCAGTACACGAATCCCACTTGGCTCACTAAATTTCGTTCTTCTAGGTTAAACCGTTCCTTTGCAGTAACCATTTTCATCTTTAGGTTTCACTCTGTTTTTCTCCTATATGGATACATGTAGTTGGAACTCTAAGTCAAACACGGTTTGTGCGAGCTCTTTGAAACTTGACAAAATAATGTACATCCAAGATCTATAGGTATGGTTTGTGTGCTATTGAAGTAGCCCCAAGCAGAGACTGACGAGAATCGCTTTCATTGAAAGAGGTTGCCAGGCATCCAAAAAACTGCGAGTTTCCTGAAATCTCAGCAAACATTTTTTCACCCAATATTGATGATACTTGCAGGTAGTGATCAGTACACGAATCTCAGTTGGCTCACCAAATTTCGTTCTTCTAGGTTAAACCGTTCCTTTGCAGTAACCTTTTTCATGTTTAGGTTTTCACTCTGTTTTTTCCTATATGGATACATGTAGTTGGAACTCTAAATCAAACACGGTTTGTGCAAGCTCTTTGAAACTTGGCACAATAATGTAGTTCCAAGTTCTATCGCTATGGTTTGTGTGCTATTGAAGTAGCCCCAAGCAGAGACTGACGAGAATCCTTTTCATAGAAAGGGGTTGCCAAGCTTCCAAAAAACTGCGAGTTTCCTGAAATCTCAGCAAACATTTTTATCCCAATCTTGATGATACTTGCAGGTAGTGATCAGTACACGAATCTCAGTTGGCTCACCAAATTTCGTTCTTCTAGGTTAAACCGTTCCTTTGCAGTAACCGTTTTCATGTTTAGGTTTCACTCTGTTTTCTCCTATATGGATACATGTAGTTGGAACTCTAAATCAAACACGGTTTGTGCTAGCTCTTTGAAACTTGACACAATACTGTACTTCCAAGTTCTATCACTATGGTTTGTGTGCTATTGAAGTAGCCCCAAGCAGAGACTGACGAGAATCTCTTTCATTGAAAGGGGTTGCCAAGCTTCCAAAAAACTGCGAGTTTCCTGAAATCTCAGCAAACATTTTTTCACCCAATCTTGATGATTCTTGCAGGTAGTGATCAGTACACGAATCCCACTTGGCTCACTAAATTTCGTTCTTCTAGGTAAAACCGTTCCTTTGCAGTAACCGTTTTCATGTTTAGGTTTCACTCTGTTTTCTCCTATATGGATACATGTAGTTGGAACTCTAAATCAAACACGGTTTGTGCTAGCTCGTTGAAACTTGGCACATAATGTAGTTCCAAGTTCTATCGCTATGGTTTGTGTGCTATTGAAGTAGCCCCAAGCAGAGACTGACGAGAATCCCTTTCATTCAAAGAAGGTTGCCAAGCTTCCAAAAAACTGCGAGTTTCCTGAAATCTCAGCAAACATTTTTTTCACCCAATCTTGATGATACTTCCATTTGATGATCAGTACACCAATCCCAATTGGCACACCAAATTTCGTTCTTCTAGGTTAAACAGTTCCTTTGCAGTAACCGTTTTCAATTTTAGATTTCACTCTGTTTTCTGCTATATGGATACATGTATTTGGAACTCTAAATCAAAAAAGGTTTGTGCTAGCTCTTTGAAACTTGGCACAATAATGTAGTTCCAAGTTGTGTCGCTATGGTTAGTGTGCTATTGAAGTAGCCCCAAGGAGAGACTGACGAGAATCCCTTTCATTGAAAGGGGTTGCCAAGCTTCCAAAAAACTGCGAGTTTCCTGAAATCTCAGCAAACATTTTTTCACAAAAATCTTGATGATACTTCCATTTTATGATCAGTACACCAATCGCACTTGGCTCACCAAATTTCGTTCTTCTAGGTTAAACCGTTCCTTTGCAGTAACCGTTTTCATGTTTAGGTTTCACTCTGTTTTCTCCTATATGGATACATGTAGTTGGAACTCTAAATCAAAAACGGTTTGTGCTAGCTCGTTGAAACTTGGCACAATAATGTAGTTCCAAGTTCTATCGCTATGGTTTGTGTGCTATTGAAGTAGCCCCAAGCAGAGACTGACGAGAATCACTTTCATTGAAATGGGTTGGAGGCTTCCAAAAAATTGTGAGTTTCCTGAAATCTCAGCAAACATTTTTTCACCCAATCTTGATGATACTCCCATTTAATGATCAGTACACCAATCACACTTGGCTCACCAAATTTCGTTCTTCTAGGTTAAAACGTTCCTTTGCAGTAACCGTTTTCATGTTTAGGTTTCACTCTGTTTTTTCCCATATGGATACATGTAGTTGGAACTCTAAATCAAACACGGTTTGTGCTAGCTCTTTGAAACTTGACACAATACTGTAGTTCCAAGTTCTATCGCTATGGTTTGTGTGCTATTGAAGTAGCCCCAAGCAGAGACTGACGAGAATCACTTTCATTGAAAGGGGTTGCCAAGCTTCCAAAAACTACGAGTTTCCTGACATTTCAGCAAACATTTTTTCACCGAATCTTGATGATACTTGCAGGTAGTGATCAGTACACGAATCCCACTTGGCTCACTAAATTTCGTTCTTCTAGGTTTAAACCGTTCCTTTGCAGTAACCGTTTTCAAGTTTAGGTTTCACTCTGTTTTCTCCTATATAGATACATGTAGTTGGAACTCTAAATCAAAAACGGTTTGTGCTAGCTCTTTGAAACTTGGCACAATAATGTAGTTCCAAGTTCTATCGCTATGGTTTGTGTGCTATTGAAGTAGCCCCAAGCAGAGACTGACGAGAATCTCTTTCATTGAAAGGGGTTGCCAAGCTTCCAAAAAACTGCGAGTTTCCTGAAATCTCAGCAAACATTTTTTCACAAAATCTTGATGATACTTGCAGGTAGTGATCAGTACACGAATCCCACTTGGCACACTAAATTTCGTTCTTCTAGGTTAAACCGTTCCTTTGCAGTAACCGTTTTCATGTTTAGGTTTCACTCTGTTTTCTCCTATGTAGATACATGTAGTTGGAACTCTAAATCAAACACGGTTTGTGCTAGCTCTTTGAAACTTGGCACAATAATGTAGTTCCAAGTTCTATCGCTATGGTTTGTGTGCTATTGAAGTAGCCCCAAGCAGAGACTGACGAGAATCTCTTTCATTGAAAGGGGTTGCCAAGCTTCCAAAAACTGCGAGTTTCCTGAAATCTCAGCAAACATTTTTCACCCAATCTTGATGATACTTGTAGGTAGTGATCAGTACACGAATCCCACTTGGCTCACTAAATTTCGTTCTTCTAGGTTAAACCGTTCCTTTGCAGTAACCGTTTCATGTTTAGGTTTCACTCTGTTTTCTCCTATATGGATACATGTAGTTGGAACTCTTAAATCAAACACGGTTTGTGATAGCTCTTTGAAACTTGGCACAATAATGTAGTTCCAAGTTCTATCGCTATGGTTTGTGTGCTATTGAAGTAGCCCCAAGCAGAGACTGACGAGAATCCCTTTCATTGAAAGAAATTGCCAAGCTTCCAAAAAACTGCGAGTTTCCTGAAATCTCAGCAAACATTTTTTTCACCCAATCTTGATGATACTTCCATTTGATGATCAGTACACCAATCCCAATTGGCTCACCAAATTTCGTTCTTCAAGGTTAAACCGTTCCTTTGCAGTAACCGTTTTCAATTTTAGATTTCACTCTGTTTTCTCCTATATGGATACATGTAGTTGGAACTCTAAATCAAAAAAGGGTTTGTGCTAGCTCTTTGAAACTTGGCACAATAATGTAGTTCCAAGTTGTATCTCTATGGTTTGTGTGCTATTGAAGTAGCCCCAAGCAGAGACTGACGAGAATCCCTTTCATTGAAAGGGGTTGCCAAGCTTCCAAAAAACTGTGAGTTTCCTGAAATCTCAGCAAACATTTTTTCACAAAATCTTGATGATACTTCCATTTTATGATCAGTACACCAATCACACTTGGCTCCACCAAATTTCGTTCTTCTAGGTTAAACCGTTCCTTTGCAGTAACCGTTTTCATGTTTAGGTTTCACTCTGTTTTCTCCTATATGGATACATGTAGTTGGAACTCTAAATCAAAAACGGTTTGTGCTAGCTCGTTGAAACTTGGCACAATAATGTAGTTCCAAGTTCTATCGCTATGGTTTGTGTGCTATTGAAGTAGCCCCAAGCAGAGACTGACGAGAATCACTTTCATTGAAATGGGTTGGGGGCTTCCAAAAAATTGCGAGTTTCCTGAAATCTCAGCAAACATTTTTTCACCCAATATTGATGATACTTGCAGGTAGTGATCAGTACACGAATCTCAGTTGGCTCACCAAATTTCGTTCTTCTAGGTTAAACCGTTCCTTTGCAGTAACCGTTTCATGTTTAGGTTTCACTCTGTTTTTTCCTATATGGATACATGTAGTTGGAACTCTAAATCAAACACGGTTTGTGCCTAGCTCTTTGAAACTTGGCACAATAATGTAGTTCCAAGTTCTATCTCTATGGTTTGTGTGCTATTGAAGTAGCCCCAAGCAGAGACTGACGAGAATCACTTTCATTGAAAGGGGTTGCCAAGCTTCCAAAAACTAAGATTTCCTGAAATCTCAGCAAACATTTTTTCACCCAATCTTGATGATACTTGCAGGTAGTGAACAGTACACCAATCCCACTTGGCTCACCAAATTTCGTTCTTCTAGGTTAAACCGTTCCTTTGCAGTAACCGTTTTCATGTTTAGGTTTCACTCTGTTTTCTCCTATATGGATACATGTAGTTGGAACTCTAAATCAAACACGGTTTGTGCTAGCTCTTTGAAACTTGGCACAATAATGTAGTTCCAAGTTCTATCGCTATGATTTCTGTGCTATTGAAGTAGCCCCAAGCAGAGACTGACGAGAATCCCTTTCATTGAAAGGGGTTGCCAAGGCTTCCCAAAAAACTGCGAGTTTCCTGAAATCTCAGCAAACATTTTTTCAACCCAATATTGATGATACTTGCAGGTAGTGATCAGTACACGAATCTCAGTTGGGCTCACCAAATTTCGTTCATCTAGGTTAAACCGTTCCTTTGCAGTAACCGTTTTCATGTTTAGGTTTCACTCTGTTTTCTCCTATATGGATACATGTAGTTGGAACTCTAAATCAAACACGGTTTGTGCTAGCTCTTTGAAACTTGGCACAATAATGTAGTTCCAAGTTCTATCGCTATGGTTTGTGTGCTATTGAAGTAGCCCCAAGCAGAGACTGACGAGAATCCCTTTCATTGAAAGAGGTTGCCAGCTTCCAAAAAACTGCGAGTTTCCTGAAATCTCAGCAAACATTTTTTCACCCAATCTTGATGATACTTCCATTTAATGATTAGTACACCAATCCCACTTGGCTCACCAAATTTCGTTCTTCTAGGTTAAACCGTTCCTTTGCAGGAACCGTTTTCATGTTTAGGTTTCACTCTGTTTTCTCCTATATGGATACATGTAGTTGGAACTCTAAATCAAAAACGGGTTGTGCTAGCTCGTTCAATCTTGGCACAATAATGTAGTTCCAAGTTCTATCGCTATGGTTTGTGTGCTACTGAAGTATGCCCCAAGCAGAGACTGACGAGAATCGCTTTCATTGAAAGAGGTTGCCAAGCTTCCAAAAAACTGCGAGTTTCCTGAAATCTCAGCAAACATTTTTCACCAATCTTGATGATACTTCCATTTAATGATCAGTACACGATTCCCACTTGGCTCACCAAATTTCGTTCTTCTAGGTTAAACCGTTCCGTTGCAGTAACCGTTTTCATGTTTAGGTTTCACTCTGTTTTCTCCTATATGGATACATGTAGTTGGAACTCTAAATATAAAACGGGTTGTGCTAGCTCGTTCAATCTTGGCACAATAATGTAGTTCCAAGTTCTATCGCTATGGTTTGTGTGCTATTGAATTAGCCCCAAGCAGAGACTGACGAGAATCGCTTTCATTGAAAGAGGTTGCCAAGCTTCCAAAAAACTGCGAGTTTCCTGAAATCTCAGCAAACATTTTTTCACCCAATCTTGATGATACTTCCATTTAATGATCAGTACACGAATCCCACTTGGCTCACCAAATTTCGTTCTTCTAGGTTAAACCGTTCCTTTGCAGTAACCGTTTTCATGTTTAGGTTTCACTCTGTTTTCTCCTATATGGATACTTGTAGTTGGAACTCTAAATCAAAAACGGGTTGTGCTAGCTCGTTCAATCTTGGCACAATAATGTAGTTCCAAGTTCTATCGCTATGGTTTGTGTGCTATTGAAGTAGCCCAAGCAGAGACTGACGAGAATCGCTTTCATTGAAAGAGGTTGCCAAGCTTCCAAAAAACTGCGAGTTTCCTGAAATCTCAGCAAACATTTTTTCACCCAATCTTGATGATACTTCCATTTAATGATCAGTACACGAATCCCACTTGGCTCACCAAATTTCGTTCTTCTAGGTTAAACCGTTCCTTTGCAGTAACCGTTTTCATGTTTAAGTTTCACTCTGTTTTCTCCTATATGGATACATGTAGTTGGAACTCTAAATCAAAACACGGTTTGTGCTAGCTCTTTGAAACTTGGCACAATTAATGTATTTCCAAGTTCTATCGCTATGGTTTGTGTGCTATTGAATTAGCCCCAGCAGAGACTGACGGGAATCCCTTTCATTGAAAGGGGTTGAAAAGCTTCCAAAAAACTGCGAGTTTCCTGAAAACTCAGCAAACATTTTTTCACCCAATCTTGATGATACTTGCAAGTCGTGATCAGTACACCAATCCCACTTGGCTCACCAAATTTCGTTCTTCTAGGTTAAACCGTTCCTTTGCAGTAACCGTTTTCATGTTTAGGTTTCACTCTGTTTTCTCCTATAATGATACATGTAGTTGGAAACTCTAAATCAAACACGGTTTGTGCTAGCTCTTTGAAACTTGGCACAATATTGTAGTTCCAAGTTCTATCGCTATGGTTTGTGTGCTATTGACGTAGCCCCAAGCAGAGACTGACGAGAATCACTTTCATTGAAAGGGGTTGCCAAGCTTCCAAAATCTGCGAGTTTCCTGAAATCTCAGCAAACATTTTTTCACCCAATATTGATGATAATTGCACGTAGTGATCAGTACACGAATCTCAGTGGGCTCACCAAATTTCGTTCTTCTAGGTTAAACCGTTCCTTTGCAGTAACCGTTTTCATGTTTAGGTTTCACTCTGTTTTCTCCTATATGGATACATGTAGTTGGAACTCTAAATCAAATACGGTTTGTGCTAGCTCGTTCAATCTTGGCACAATAATGTAGTTCCAAGTTCTATAGCTATGGTTTGTGTGCTATTGAAGTAGCCCCAAGCAGAGACTGACGAGAATCCCTTTCATAGAAAGGGGTTACCAGGCTTCCAAAAAACTGCGATTTTCCTGAAATCTCAGCAAACATTTTTTCACCCAATATTGATGATAATTGCACGTAGTGATCAGTACACGAATCTCAGTGGGCTCACCAAATTTCGTTCTTCTAGGTTAAACCGTTCCTTTGCAGTAACCGTTTTCATGTTTAGGTTTCACTCTGTTTTCTCCTATATGGATACATGTAGTTGGAACTCTAAATCAAATACGGTTTGTGCTAGCCTCGTTCAATCTTGGCACAATAATGTAGTTCCAAGTTCTATAGCTATGGTTTGTGTGCTATTGAAGTAGCCCCAAGCAGAGACTGACGAGAATCCCTTTCATAGAAAGGGGTTACCAGGCTTCCAAAAAACTGCGAGTTTCCTGAAATCGCAGCAAACATTTTTTTCACCGAATCTTGATGATACTTGCAGGTAGTGATCAGTACACGAATCTCAGTTGGCTCACCAAATTTCGTTTTTCTAGGTTAAACCGTTCCTTTGCAGTAACCGTTTTCATGTTTAGGTTTCACTCTGTTTTCTCCTATATGGATACATGTAGTTGGAACTCTAATCAAACACGGTTTGTGTTAGCTCTTTGAAACATGGCACAATAATGTAGTTCCAAGTTCTATCGCTATGGTTTGTGTGCTATTGAAGTAGCCCCAAGCAGAGACTGATGAGAATCACTTTCATTGAAAGGGGTTGCCAGGCTTCCAAAAAACTGCGAGTTTCCTGAAATCTGCAGCAAACATTTTTTCACCCAATCTTGATGATACTTGCAGGTAGTGATCAGTACACCATTCCCACTTGTTTCATTAAATTTCGTTCTTCTAGGTTAAACTGTTCCTTTGCAGTAACCGTTTTCATGTTTAGGTTTCACTCTGTTTTCTCCTATATGGATACATGTAGTTGGAACTCTAAATCAAACATCGTTTGTGCTAGCTCTTTGAAACGTGGCACAATAATGTAGTTCCAAGTTCTATCGCTATGGTTTGTGTGCTATTGAAGTAGCCCCAAGCACAGACTGACGAGAATCACTTTCATTGAAAGGGGATGCCAAGCTTCCAAAAAATTATGAGTTTCCTGAAATCTCAGCAAAACATTTTTTCATCCAATCTTGATGATACTTGCAGGTAGTGAATCAGTACACGAATCTCAGTTGGCTCACCAAATTTCGTTCTTCTAGGTTAAACCGTTCCTTTGCAGTAACCGTTTTCATGTTTAGGTTTCACTCTGTTTTCTCCTATATGGATACATGTAGTTGGAACTCTAAATCAAACACGGTTTGTGCTAGCTCTTTGAAACTTGGCACAATAATGTAGTTCCAAGTTCTATCGCTATGGTTTCTGTGCTATTGAAGTAGCCCCAAGCAGAGACTGACGAGAATCCCTTTCATTGAAAGGGGTTGCCAGGCTTCCAAAAAACTGCGAGTTTCCTGAAATCTAAGCAAACATTTTTTCCACCCAATCTTGATGATACTTCTATTTAATGATCAGTACACCAATCCCACTTGGCTCACCAAATTTCGTTCTTCTAGGTTAAACGGTTCCTTTGTGTAACCATTTTCATGTTTAGGTTTCACTCTCTTTTCTCCTATATGGATAAATGTAGTTGAACTCTAAAATCAAACACGGTTTGTGCTAGCTCTTTGAAACGTGGCACAATAATGTAGTTCCAAGTTCTATCGCTATGGTTTGTGTGCTATTGAAGTAGCCCCAAGCAGAGACTGACGAGAATCACTTTCATTGAAAGTGATTGCCAACCTTCCAAAAAACTACGAGTTTCCTGAAATCTCAGCAAACATTTTTTCACCCAATCTTGATGATACTTGCAGGTAGTGATCAGTACACGAATCTCAGTTGGCTCACCAAATTTGTTCTTCTAGGTTAAACCGTTCCTTTGCAGTAACCGTTTTCATGTTTAGGTTTCACTCTGTTTTCTCCTATATGGATACATGTAGTTGGAATCTAAATCAAACACGGTTTGTGCTAGCTCTTTGAAACTTGGCACAATAATGTAGTTCCAAGTTCTATCGCTATGGTTTGTGTGCTATTGAAGTAGCCCCAAGCAGAGACTGACGAGAATCCCTTTCATTGAAAGAGGTTGCCAAGCTTCCAAAAAACTGCCAGTTTCCTGAAATCTCAGCAAACATTTTTTCACCCAATCTTGATGATACTTCCATTTAATGATCAGTACACCAATCCCACTTGGCTCACCAAATTTCGTTCTTCTAGGTTAAACCGTTCCTTTGCAGTAACCGTTTTCATGTTTAGGTTTCACTCTCTTCTCTCCTATATGGATACATGTACTTGGAACTCTAAATCAAACACGGTTTGTGCTAGCTCTTTGAAACATGGCACAATAATGTAGTTCCAAGTTCTATCGCTATGGTTTGTGTGCTATTGAAGTAGCCCCAAGCAGAGACTGATGAGAATCCCTTTCATTGAAAGAGGTTGCCAGGCATCCAAAAACTGCGAGTTTCCTGAAATCTCAGCAAACATTTTTTCACCCAATATTGATGATACTTGCAGGTAGTGATCAGTACACGAATCTCAGTTGGCTCACCAAATTTCGTTCTTCTAGGTTAAACCGTTCCTTTGCAGTAACCGTTTTCATGTTTAGGTTTCACTCTGTTTTTTCCTATATGGATACATGTAGTTGGAACTCTAAATCAAAAACGGTTTGTGCAAGCTCTTTGAAACTTCGCACAATAATGTAGTTCCAAGTTCTATCGCTATGGTTTGTCTGCTATTGAAGTAGCCCCAAGCAGAGACTGACGAGAATCACTTTCATTGAAAGAAATTGCCAAGCTTCCAAAAAACTAAGATTTTCCTGAAATCTCAGCAAACATTTTTTCACCCAATCTTGATGATACTTGCAGGTAGTGATCAGTACACCAATCCCACTTGGCTCACCAAATTTCGTTCTTCTAGGTTAAACCGTTCCTTTGCAGTAACCGTTTTCATGTTTAGGTTTCACTCTGTTTTCTCCTATATGGATACATGTATTTGGAACTCTAAGTCAAACACGGTTTGTGCTAGCTCTTTGAAACTTGACACAATAATGTAGTTCCAAGTTCTATCGCTATGGTTTGTGTGCTATTGAAGTAGCCCCAAGCAGAGACTGACGAGAATCCTTTTCATAGAAAGGGGTTGCCAGGCTTCCAAAAAACTGCGAGTTTCCTGAAATCTCAGCAAACATTTTTTATCCCAATCTTGATGATACTTGCAGGTAGTGATCAGTACACGAATCTCAGTTGGCTCACCAAATTTCGTTCTTCTAGGTTAAACCGTTCCTTTGCAGTAACCGTTTTCATGTTTAGGTTTCACTCTGTTTTCTCCTATATGGATACATGTAGTTGGAACTCTAAATCAAACACGGTTTGTGCTAGCTCTTTGAAACTTGGCACAATAATGTAGTTCCAAGTTCTATCGCTATGGTTTCTGTGCTATTGAAGTAGCCCCAAGCAGAGACTGACGAGAATCCCTTTCATTGAAAGGGGTTGCCAGGCTTCCAAAAAACTGCGAGTTTCCTGAAATCTAAGCAAACATTTTTTCACCCAATCTTGATGATACTTCTATTTAATGATCAGTACACCAATCCCACTTGGCTCACCAAATTTCGTTCTTCTAGGTTAAACCGTTCCTTTGTGTAACCGTTTTCATGTTTAGGTTTCACTCTCTTTTCTCCTATATGGATACATGTAGTTGGAACTCTAAATCAAACACGGTTTGTGCTAGCTCTTTGAAACTTGGCACAATAATGTAGTTCCAAGTTCTATCGCTATGGTTTGTGTGCTATTGAAGTAGCCCCAAGCAGAGACTGACGAGAATCACTTTCATTGAAAGTGATTGCCAAGCTTCCAAAAAACTACGAGTTTCCTGAAATCTCAGCAAACATTTTTTCACCCAATCTTGATGATACTTGCAGGTAGTGATCAGTACACAAATGCCACTTGGCTCACTAAATTTCGTTCTTCTAGGTTAAACCGTTCCTTTACAGTAACCGTTTTCATGTTTAGGTTTCACTCTGTTTTCTCCTATATGGATACATGTAGTTGGAACTCTAAATCAAACACGGTTTGTGCTAGCTCGTTGAAACTTGGCACAATAATGTAGTTCCAAGTTCTATCGCTATGGTTTGTGTGCTATTGAAGTAGCCCCAAGCAGAGACTGACGAGAATCCTTTTCATAGAAAGGGGTTGCCAGGCTTCCAAAAAACTGCGAGTTTCCTGAAATCTCAGCAAACATTTTTTCACCCAATCTTGATGATACTTGCAGGTAGTGATCAGTACACGAATCTCAGTTGGCTCACCAAATTTCGTTCTTCTAGCTTAAACCGTTCCTTTGCAGTAACCGTTTTCATGTTTAGGTTTCACTCTGTTTTCTCCTATATGGATACATGTAGTTGGAACTCTAAATCAAACACGGTTTGTGCTAGCTCTTTGAAACTTGGCACAATAATGTAGTTCCAAGTTCTATCGCTATGGTTTCTGTGCTATTGAAGTAGCCCCAAGCAGAGACTGACGAGAATCCCTTTCATTGAAAGGGGTTGCCAGGCTTCCAAAAAACTGCGAGTTTCCTGAAATCTAAGCAAACATTTTTTCACCCAATCTTGATGATACTTCTATTTAATGATCAGTACACCAATCCCACTTGGCTCACCAAATTTCGTTCTTCTAGGTTAAACCGTTCCTTTGTGTAACCATTTTCATGTTTAGGTTTCACTCTCTTTTC
This sequence comes from Urocitellus parryii, assembly GCF_045843805.1. Lineage (NCBI taxonomy): Eukaryota > Metazoa > Chordata > Mammalia > Rodentia > Sciuridae > Urocitellus > Urocitellus parryii. The sequence goes on from NW_027551825.1 coordinate 14,017, forward strand.
TCCTATATGGATAAATGTAGTTGGAACTCTAAATCAAACACGGTTTGTGCTAGCTCTTTGAAACTTGGCACAATAATGTAGTTCCAAGTTCTATCGCTATGGTTTGTGTGCTATTGAAGTAGCCCCAAGCAGAGACTGACGAGAATCACTTTCATTGAAAGTGATTGCCAAGCTTCCAAAAAACTACGAGTTTCCTGAAATCTCAGCAAACATTTTTTCACCCAATCTTGATGATACTTGCAGGTAGTGATCAGTACACGAATCTCAGTTGGCTCACCAAATTTGTTCTTCTAGGTTAAACCGTTCCTTTGCAGTAACCGTTTTCATGTTTAGGTTTCACTCTGTTTTCTCCTATATGGATACATGTAGTTGGAATCTAAATCAAACACGGTTTGTGCTAGCTCTTTGAAACTTGGCACAATAATGTAGTTCCAAGTTCTATCGCTATGGTTTGTGTGCTATTGAAGTAGCCCCAAGCAGAGACTGACGAGAATCCCTTTCATTGAAAGAGGTTGCCAAGCTTCCAAAAAACTGCGAGTTTCCTGAAATCTCAGCAAACATTTTTTCACCCAATCTTGATGATACTTCCATTTAATGATCAGTACACCAATCCCACTTGGCTCACCAAATTTCGTTCTTCTAGGTTAAACCGTTCCTTTGCAGTAACCGTTTTCATGTTTAGGTTTCACTCTGTTTTCTCCTATATGGATACATGTACTTGGAACTCTAAATCAAACACGGTTTGTGCTAGCTCTTTGAAACTTGGCACAATAATGTAGTTCCAAGTTCTATCGCTATGGTTTGTGTGCTATTGAAGTAGCCCCAAGCAGAGACTGATGAGAATCCCTTTCATTGAAAGAGGTTGCCAGGCATCCAAAAAACTGCGAGTTTCCTGAAATCTCAGCAAACATTTTTTCACCCAATATTGATGATACTTGCAGGTAGTGATCAGTACACGAATCTCAGTTGGCTCACCAAATTTCGTTCTTCTAGGTTAAACCGTTCCTTTGCAGTAACCGTTTTCATGTTTAGGTTTCACTCTGTTTTTTCCTATATGGATACATGTAGTTGGAACTCTAAATCAAACACGGTTTGTGCAAGCTCTTTGAAACTTCGCACAATAATGTAGTTCCAAGTTCTATCGCTATGGTTTGTGTGCTATTGAAGTAGCCCCAAGCAGAGACTGACGAGAATCACTTTCATTGAAAGGGGTTGCCAAGCTTCCAAAAAACTAAGATTTTCCTGAAATCTCAGCAAACATTTTTTCACCCAATCTTGATGATACTTGCAGGTAGTGATCAGTACACCAATCCCACTTGGCTCACCAAATTTCGTTCTTCTAGGTTAAACCGTTCCTTTGCAGTAACCGTTTTCATGTTTAGGTTTCACTCTGTTTTCTCCTATATGGATACATGTATTTGGAACTCTAAGTCAAACACGGTTTGTGCTAGCTCTTTGAAACTTGACACAATAATGTACTTCCAAGTTCTGTCGCTATGGTTTGTGTGCTATTGAAGTAGCCCCAAGCAGAGACTGACGAGAATCCTTTTCATAGAAAGGGGTTGCCAGGCTTCCAAAAAACTGCGAGTTTCCTGAAATCTCAGCAAACATTTTTTATCCCAATCTTGATGATACTTGCAGGTAGTGATCAGTACACGAATCTCAGTTGGCTCACCAAATTTCGTTCTTCTAGGTTAAACCGTTCCTTTGCAGTAACCGTTTTCATGTTTAGGTTTCACTCTGTTTTCTCCTATATGGATACATGTAGTTGGAACTCTAAATCAAACACGGTTTGTGCTAGCTCTTTGAAACTTGGCACAATAATGTAGTTCCAAGTTCTATCGCTATGGTTTCTGTGCTATTGAAGTAGCCCCAAGCAGAGACTGACTAGAATCCCTTTCATTGAAAGGGGTTGCCAGGCTTCCAAAAAACTGCGAGTTTCCTGAAATCTAAGCAAACATTTTTTCACCCAATCTTGATGATACTTCTATTTAATGATCAGTACACCAATCCCACTTGGCTCACCAAATTTCGTTCTTCTAGGTTAAACCGTTCCTTTGTGTAACCGTTTTCATGTTTAGGTTTCACTCTCTTTTCTCCTATATGGATACATGTAGTTGGAACTCTAAATCAAACACGGTTTGTGCTAGCTCTTTGAAACTTGGCACAATAATGTAGTTCCAAGTTCTATCGCTATGGTTTGTGTGCTATTGAAGTAGCCCTAAGCAGAGACTGACGAGAATCACTTTCATTGAAAGTGATTGCCAAGCTTCCAAAAAACTACGAGTTTCCTGAAATCTCAGCAAACATTTTTTCACCCAATCTTGATGATACTTGCAGGTAGTGATCAGTACACAAATGCCACTTGGCTCACTAAATTTCGTTCTTCTAGGTTAAACCGTTCCTTTACAGTAACCGTTTTCATGTTTAGGTTTCACTCTGTTTTCTCCTATATGGATACATGTAGTTGGAACTCTAAATCAAACACGGTTTGTGCTAGCTCGTTGAAACTTGGCACAATAATGTAGTTCCAAGTTCTATCGCTATGGTTTGTGTGCTATTGAAGTAGCCCCAAGCAGAGACTGACGAGAATCCTTTTCATAGAAAGGGGTTGCCAGGCTTCCAAAAAACTGCGAGTTTCCTGAAATCTCAGCAAACATTTTTTCACCCAATCTTGATGATACTTGCAGGTAGTGATCAGTACACGAATCTCAGTTGGCTCACCAAATTTCGTTCTTCTAGGTTAAACCGTTCCTTTGCAGTAACCGTTTTCATGTTTAGGTTCACTCTGTTTTCTCCTATATGGATACATGTAGTTGGAACTCTAAATCAAACACGGTTTGTGCTAGCTCTTTGAAACTTGGCACAATAATGTAGTTCCAAGTTCTATCGCTATGGTTTCTGTGCTATTGAAGTAGCCCCAAGCAGAGACTGACGAGAATCCCTTTCATTGAAAGGGGTTGCCAGGCTTCCAAAAAACTGCGAGTTTCCTGAAATCTAAGCAAACATTTTTTCACCCAATCTTGATGATACTTCTATTTAATGATCAGTACACCAATCCCACTTGGCTCACCAAATTTCGTTCTTCTAGGTTAAACCGTTCCTTTGTGTAACCATTTTCATGTTTAGGTTTCACTCTCTTTTCTCCTATATGGATAAATGTAGTTGGAACTCTAAATCAAACACGGTTTGTGCTAGCTCTTTGAAACGTGGCACAATAATGTAGTTCCAAGTTCTATCGCTATGGTTTGTGTGCTATTGAAGTAGCCCCAAGCAGAGACTGACGAGAATCACTTTCATTGAAAGTGATTGCCAACCTTCCAAAAAACTACGAGTTTCCTGAAATCTCAGCAAACATTTTTTCACCCAATCTTGATGATACTTGCAGGTAGTGATCAGTACACGAATCTCAGTTGGCTCACCAAATTTGTTCTTCTAGGTTAAACCGTTCCTTTGCAGTAACCGTTTTCATGTTTAGGTTTCACTCTGTTTTCTCCTATATGGATACATGTAGTTGGAATCTAAATCAAACACGGTTTGTGCTAGCTCTTTGAAACTTGGCACAATAATGTAGTTCCAAGTTCTATCGCTATGGTTTGTGTGCTATTGAAGTAGCCCCAAGCAGAGACTGACGAGAATCCCTTTCATTGAAAGAGGTTGCCAAGCTTCCAAAAAACTGCCAGTTTCCTGAAATCTCAGCAAACATTTTTTCACCCAATCTTGATGATACTTCCATTTAATGATCAGTACACCAATCCCACTTGGCTCACCAAATTTCGTTCTTCTAGGTTAAACCGTTCCTTTGCAGTAACCGTTTTCATGTTTAGGTTTCACTCTCTTCTCTCCTATATGGATACATGTACTTGGAACTCTAAATCAAACACGGTTTGTGCTAGCTCTTTGAAACTTGGCACAATAATGTAGTTCCAAGTTCTATCGCTATGGTTTGTGTGCTATTGAAGTAGCCCCAAGCAGAGACTGATGAGAATCCCTTTCATTGAAAGAGGTTGCCAGGCATCCAAAAACTGCGAGTTTCCTGAAATCTCAGCAAACATTTTTTCACCCAATATTGATGATACTTGCAGGTAGGGATCAGTACACGAATCTCAGTTGGCTCACCAAATTTCGTTCTTCTAGGTTAAACCGTTCCTTTGCAGTAACCGTTTTCATGTTTAGGTTTCACTCTGTTTTTTCCTATATGGATACATGTAGTTGGAACTCTAAATCAAAAACGGTTTGTGCAAGCTCTTTGAAACTTCGCACAATAATGTAGTTCCAAGTTCTATCGCTATGGTTTGTGTGCTATTGAAGTAGCCCCAAGCAGAGACTGACGAGAATCACTTTCATTGAAAGAAATTGCCAAGCTTCCAAAAAACTAAGATTTTCCTGAAATCTCAGCAAACATTTTTTCACCCAATCTTGATGATACTTGCAGGTAGTGATCAGTACACCAATCCCACTTGGCTCACCAAATTTCGTTCTTCTAGGTTAAACCGTTCCTTTGCAGTAACCGTTTTCATGTTTAGGTTTCACTCTGTTTTCTCCTATATGGATACATGTATTTGGAACTCTAAGTCAAACACGGTTTGTGCTAGCTCTTTGAAACTTGGCACAATAATGTAGTTCCAAGTTCTATCGCTATGGTTTCTGTGCTATTGAAGTAGCCCCAAGCAGAGACTGACTAGAATCCCTTTCATTGAAAGGGGTTGCCAGGCTTCCAAAAAACTGCGAGTTTCCTGAAATCTAAGCAAACATTTTTTCACCCAATCTTGATGATACTTCTATTTAATGATCAGTACACCAATCCCACTTGGCTCACCAAATTTCGTTCTTCTAGGTTAAACCGTTCCTTTGTGTAACCGTTTTCATGTTTAGGTTTCACTCTCTTTTCTCCTATATGGATACATGTAGTTGGAACTCTAAATCAAACACGGTTTGTGCTAGCTCTTTGAAACTTGGCACAATAATGTAGTTCCAAGTTCTATCGCTATGGTTTGTGTGCTATTGAAGTAGCCCTAAGCAGAGACTGACGAGAATCACTTTCATTGAAAGTGATTGCCAAGCTTCCAAAAAACTACGAGTTTCCTGAAATCTCAGCAAACATTTTTTCACCCAATCTTGATGATACTTGCAGGTAGTGATCAGTACACAAATGCCACTTGGCTCACTAAATTTCGTTCTTCTAGGTTAAACCGTTCCTTTACAGTAACCGTTTTCATGTTTAGGTTTCACTCTCTTCTCTCCTATATGGATACATGTAGTTGGAACTCTAAATCAAACACGGTTTGTGCTAGCTCTTTGAAACTTGGCACAATAATGTAGTTCCAAGTTCTATCGCTATGGTTTGTGTGCTATTGAAGTAGCCCCAAGCAGAGACTGACGAGAATCACTTTCATTGAAAGTGATTGCCAAGCTTCCAAAAAACTACGAGTTTCCTGAAATCTCAGCAAACATTTTTTCACCCAATCTTGATGATACTTGCAGGTAGTGATCAGTACACAAATGCCACTTGGCTCACTAAATTTCGTTCTTCTAGGTTAAACCGTTCCTTTACAGTAACCGTTTTCATGTTTAGGTTTCACTCTGTTTTCTCCTATATGGATACATGTAGTTGGAACTCTAAATCAAACACGGTTTGTGCTAGCTCGTTGAAACTTGGCACAATAATGTAGTTCCAAGTTCTATCGCTATGGTTTGTGTGCTATTGAAGTAGCCCCAAGCAGAGACTGACGAGAATCCTTTTCATAGAAAGGGGTTGCCAGGCTTCCAAAAAACTGCGAGTTTCCTGAAATCTCAGCAAACATTTTTTCACCCAATCTTGATGATACTTGCAGGTAGTGATCAGTACACGAATCTCAGTTGGCTCACCAAATTTCGTTCTTCTAGCTTAAACCGTTCCTTTGCAGTAACCGTTTTCATGTTTAGGTTTCACTCTGTTTTCTCCTATATGGATACATGTAGTTGGAACTCTAAATCAAACACGGTTTGTGCTAGCTCTTTGAAACTTGGCACAATAATGTAGTTCCAAGTTCTGTCGCTATGGTTTCTGTGCTATTGAAGTAGCCCCAAGCAGAGACTGACGAGAATCCCTTTCATTGAAAGGGGTTGCCAGGCTTCCAAAAAACTGCGAGTTTCCTGAAATCTAAGCAAACATTTTTTCACCCAATCTTGATGATACTTCTATTTAATGATCAGTACACCAATCCCACTTGGCTCACCAAATTTCGTTCTTCTAGGTTAAACCGTTCCTTTGTGTAACCATTTTCATGTTTAGGTTTCACTCTCTTTTCTCCTATATGGATAAATGTAGTTGGAACTCTAAATCAAACACGGTTTGTGCTAGCTCTTTGAAACTTGGCACAATAATGTAGTTCCAAGTTCTATCGCTATGGTTTGTGTGCTATTGAAGTAGCCCCAAGCAGAGACTGACGAGAATCACTTTCATTGAAAGTGATTGCCAAGCTTCCAAAAAACTACGAGTTTCCTGAAATCTCAGCAAACATTTTTTCACCCAATCTTGATGATACTTGCAGGTAGTGATCAGTACACGAATCTCAGTTGGCTCACCAAATTTGTTCTTCTAGGTTAAACCGTTCCTTTGCAGTAACCGTTTTCATGTTTAGGTTTCACTCTGTTTTCTCCTATATGGATACATGTAGTTGGAATCTAAATCAAACACGGTTTGTGCTAGCTCTTTGAAACTTGGCACAATAATGTAGTTCCAAGTTCTATCGCTATGGTTTGTGTGCTATTGAAGTAGCCCCAAGCAGAGACTGACGAGAATCCCTTTCATTGAAAGAGGTTGCCAAGCTTCCAAAAAACTGCGAGTTTCCTGAAATCTCAGCAAACATTTTTTCACCCAATCTTGATGATACTTCCATTTAATGATCAGTACACCAATCCCACTTGGCTCACCAAATTTCGTTCTTCTAGGTTAAACCGTTCCTTTGCAGTAACCGTTTTCATGTTTAGGTTTCACTCTGTTTTCTCCTATATGGATACATGTACTTGGAACTCTAAATCAAACACGGTTTGTGCTAGCTCTTTGAAACTTGGCACAATAATGTAGTTCCAAGTTCTATCGCTATGGTTTGTGTGCTATTGAAGTAGCCCCAAGCAGAGACTGATGAGAATCCCTTTCATTGAAAGAGGTTGCCAGGCATCCAAAAAACTGCGAGTTTCCTGAAATCTCAGCAAACATTTTTTCACCCAATATTGATGATACTTGCAGGTAGTGATCAGTACACGAATCTCAGTTGGCTCACCAAATTTCGTTCTTCTAGGTTAAACCGTTCCTTTGCAGTAACCGTTTTCATGTTTAGGTTTCACTCTGTTTTTTCCTATATGGATACATGTAGTTGGAACTCTAAATCAAACACGGTTTGTGCAAGCTCTTTGAAACTTCGCACAATAATGTAGTTCCAAGTTCTATCGCTATGGTTTGTGTGCTATTGAAGTAGCCCCAAGCAGAGACTGACGAGAATCACTTTCATTGAAAGGGGTTGCCAAGCTTCCAAAAAACTAAGATTTTCCTGAAATCTCAGCAAACATTTTTTCACCCAATCTTGATGATACTTGCAGGTAGTGATCAGTACACCAATCCCACTTGGCTCACCAAATTTCGTTCTTCTAGGTTAAACCGTTCCTTTGCAGTAACCGTTTTCATGTTTAGGTTTCACTCTGTTTTCTCCTATATGGATACATGTATTTGGAACTCTAAGTCAAACACGGTTTGTGCTAGCTCTTTGAAACTTGACACAATAATGTACTTCCAAGTTCTGTCGCTATGGTTTGTGTGCTATTGAAGTAGCCCCAAGCAGAGACTGACTAGAATCCCTTTCATTGAAAGGGGTTGCCAGGCTTCCAAAAAACTGCGAGTTTCCTGAAATCTAAGCAAACATTTTTTCACCCAATCTTGATGATACTTCTATTTAATGATCAGTACACCAATCCCACTTGGCTCACCAAATTTCGTTCTTCTAGGTTAAACCGTTCCTTTGTGTAACCGTTTTCATGTTTAGGTTTCACTCTCTTTTCTCCTATATGGATACATGTAGTTGGAACTCTAAATCAAACACGGTTTGTGCTAGCTCTTTGAAACTTGGCACAATAATGTAGTTCCAAGTTCTATCGCTATGGTTTGTGTGCTATTGAAGTAGCCCTAAGCAGAGACTGACGAGAATCACTTTCATTGAAAGTGATTGCCAAGCTTCCAAAAAACTACGAGTTTCCTGAAATCTCAGCAAACATTTTTTCACCCAATCTTGATGATACTTGCAGGTAGTGATCAGTACACAAATGCCACTTGGCTCACTAAATTTCGTTCTTCTAGGTTAAACCGTTCCTTTACAGTAACCGTTTTCATGTTTAGGTTTCACTCTGTTTTCTCCTATATGGATACATGTAGTTGGAACTCTAAATCAAACACGGTTTGTGCTAGCTCGTTGAAACTTGGCACAATAATGTAGTTCCAAGTTCTATCGCTATGGTTTGTGTGCTATTGAAGTAGCCCCAAGCAGAGACTGACGAGAATCCTTTTCATAGAAAGGGGTTGCCAGGCTTCCAAAAAACTGCGAGTTTCCTGAAATCTCAGCAAACATTTTTTCACCCAATCTTGATGATACTTGCAGGTAGTGATCAGTACACGAATCTCAGTTGGCTCACCAAATTTCGTTCTTCTAGGTTAAACCGTTCCTTTGCAGTAACCGTTTTCATGTTTAGGTTCACTCTGTTTTCTCCTATATGGATACATGTAGTTGGAACTCTAAATCAAACACGGTTTGTGCTAGCTCTTTGAAACTTGGCACAATAATGTAGTTCCAAGTTCTATCGCTATGGTTTCTGTGCTATTGAAGTAGCCCCAAGCAGAGACTGACGAGAATCCCTTTCATTGAAAGGGGTTGCCAGGCTTCCAAAAAACTGCGAGTTTCCTGAAATCTAAGCAAACATTTTTTCACCCAATCTTGATGATACTTCTATTTAATGATCAGTACACCAATCCCACTTGGCTCACCAAATTTCGTTCTTCTAGGTTAAACCGTTCCTTTGTGTAACCATTTTAATGTTTAGGTTTCACTCTCTTTTCTCCTATATGGATAAATGTAGTTGGAACTCTAAATCAAACACGGTTTGTGCTAGCTCTTTGAAACTTGGCACAATAATGTAGTTCCAAGTTCTATCGCTATGGTTTGTGTGCTATTGAAGTAGCCCCAAGCAGAGACTGACGAGAATCACTTTCATTGAAAGTGATTGCCAAGCTTCCAAAAAACTACGAGTTTCCTGAAATCTCAGCAAACATTTTTTCACCCAATCTTGATGATACTTGCAGGTAGTGATCAGTACACGAATCTCAGTTGGCTCACCAAATTTGTTCTTCTAGGTTAAACCGTTCCTTTGCAGTAACCGTTTTCATGTTTAGGTTTCACTCTGTTTTCTCCTATATGGATACATGTAGTTGGAATCTAAATCAAACACGGTTTGTGCTAGCTCTTTGAAACTTGGCACAATAATGTAGTTCCAAGTTCTATCGCTATGGTTTGTGTGCTATTGAAGTAGCCCCAAGCAGAGACTGACGAGAATCCCTTTCATTGAAAGAGGTTGCCAAGCTTCCAAAAAACTGCGAGTTTCCTGAAATCTCAGCAAACATTTTTTCACCCAATATTGATGATACTTCCATTTAATGATCAGTACACCAATCCCACTTGGCTCACCAAATTTCGTTCTTCTAGGTTAAACCGTTCCTTTGCAGTAACCGTTTTCATGTTTAGGTTTCACTCTGTTTTTTCCTATATGGATACATGTAGTTGGAACTCTAAATCAAACACGGTTTGTGCAAGCTCTTTGAAACTTCGCACAATAATGTAGTTCCAAGTTCTATCGCTATGGTTTGTGTGCTATTGAAGTAGCCCCAAGCAGAGACTGACGAGAATCACTTTCATTGAAAGGGGTTGCCAAGCTTCCAAAAAACTAAGATTTTCCTGAAATCTCAGCAAACATTTTTTCACCCAATCTTGATGATACTTGCAGGTAGTGATCAGTACACCAATCCCACTTGGCTCACCAAATTTCGTTCTTCTAGGTTAAACCGTTCCTTTGCAGTAACCGTTTTCATGTTTAGGTTTCACTCTGTTTTCTCCTATATGGATACATGTATTTGGAACTCTAAGTCAAACACGGTTTGTGCTAGCTTCTTTGAAACTTGACACAATAATGTAGTTCCAAGTTCTATCACTATGGTTTGTGTGCTATTGAAGTAGCCCCAAGCAGAGACTGACGAGAATCCTTTTCATAGAAAGGGGTTGCCAGGCTTCCAAAAAACTGCGAGTTTCCTGAAATCTCAGCAAACATTTTTTATCCCAATCTTGATGATACTTGCAGGTAGTGATCAGTACACGAATCTCAGTTGGCTCACCAAATTTCGTTCTTCTAGGTTAAACCGTTCCTTTGCAGTAACCGTTTTCATGTTTAGGTTTCACTCTGTTTTCTCCTATATGGATACATGTAGTTGGAACTCTAAATCAAACACGGTTTGTGCTAGCTCTTTGAAACTTGGCACAATAATGTAGTTCCAAGTTCTATCGCTATGTTTCTGTGCTATTGAAGTAGCCCCAAGCAGAGACTGACGAGAATCCTTTTCATAGAAAGGGGTTGCCAGGCTTCCAAAAAACTGCGAGTTTCCTGAAATCTAAGCAAACATTTTTTCACCCAATCTTGATGATACTTCTATTTAATGATCAGTACACCAATCCCACTTGGCTCACCAAATTTCGTTCTTCTAGGTTAAACCGTTCCTTTGTGTAACCGTTTTCATGTTTAGGTTTCACTCTCTTTTCTCCTATATGGATACATGTAGTTGGAACTCTAAATCAAACACGGTTTGTGCTAGCTCTTTGAAACTTGGCACAATAATGTAGTTCCAAGTTCTATCGCTATGGTTTGTGTGCTATTGAAGTAGCCCCAAGCAGAGACTGACGAGAATCCCTTTCATTGAAAGGGGTTGCCAGGCTTCCAAAAAACTGCGAGTTTCCTGAAATCTAAGCAACATTTTTCACCCAATCTTGATGATACTCTATTTAATGATCAGTACACCAATCCCACTTGGCTCACCAAATTTCGTTCTTCTAGGTTAAACCGTTCCTTTGTGTAACCGTTTTCATGTTTAGGTTTCACTCTCTTTTCTCCTATATGGATACATGTAGTTGGAATCTAAATCAAACACGGTTTGTGCTAGCTCTTTGAAACTTGGCACAAAAATGTAATTCCAAGTTCTATCGCTATGGTTTGTGTGCTATTGAAGTAGCCCCAAGCAGAGACTGACGAGAATCGCTTTCATTGAAAGAGGTTGCCAAGCTTCCAAAAAACTGCGAGTTTCCTGAAATCTCAGCAAACATTTTTTCACCCAATCTTGATGATACTTCCATTTAATGATCAGTACACGAATCCCACTTGGCTCACCAAATTTCGTTCTTCTAGGTTAAACCGTTCCTTTGCAGTAACCGTTTTCATGTTTAGGTTTCACTCTGTTTTCTCTATATGGATACATGTAGTTGGAACTCTAAATCAAACACGGTTTGTGCTAGCTCTTTGAAACTTGGCACAATAATGTAGTTCCAAGTTCTATCGCTATGGTTTCTGTGCTATTGAAGTAGCCCAAGCAGAGACTGACGAGAATCCCTTTCATTGAAAGGGGTTGCCAGGCTTCCAAAAAACTGCGAGTTTCCTGAAATCTAAGCAAACATTTTTTCACCCAATCTTGATGATACTTCTATTTAATGATCAATACACCAATCCCACTTGGCTCACCAAATTTCGTTCTTCTAGGTTAAACCGTTCCTTTGTGTAACCGTTTTCATGTTTAGGTTTCACTCTCTTTTCTCCTATATGGATACATGTAGTTGGAACTCTAAATCAAACACGGTTTGTGCTAGCTCTTTGAAACTTGGCACAATAATGTAGTTCCAAGTTCTATCGCTATGGTTTGTGTGCTATTGAAGTAGCCCCAAGCAGAGACTGACGAGAATCACTTTCATTGAAAGTGATTGCCAAGCTTCCAAAAAACTACGAGTTTCCTGAAATCTCAGCAAACATTTTTTCACCCAATCTTGATGATACTTGCAGGTAGTGATCAGTACACAAATGCCACTTGGCTCACTAAATTTCGTTCTTCTGGGTTAAACCGTTCCTTTACAGTAACCGTTTTCATGTTTAGGTTTCACTCTGTTTTCTCCTATATGGATACATGTAGTTGGAACTCTAAATCAAACACGGTTTGTGCTAGCTCGTTGAAACTTGGCACAATAATGTAGTTCCAAGTTCTATCGCTATGGTTTGTGTGCTATTGAAGTAGCCCCAAGCAGAGACTGACGAGAATCCTTTTCATAGAAAGGGGTTGCCAGGCTTCCAAAAAACTGCGAGTTTCCTGAAATCTCAGCAAACATTTTTTCACCCAATCTTGATGATACTTGCAGGTAGTGATCAGTACACGAATCTCAGTTGGCTCACCAAATTTCGTTCTTCTAGGTTAAACCGTTCCTTTGCAGTAACCGTTTTCATGTTTAGGTTTCACTCTGTTTTCTCCTATATGGATACATGTAGTTGGAACTCTAAATCAAACACGGTTTGTGCTAGCTCTTTGAAACTTGGCACAATAATGTAGTTCCAAGTTCTATCGCTATGGTTTCTGTGCTATTGAAGTAGCCCCAAGCAGAGACTGACGAGAATCCCTTTCATTGAAAGGGGTTGCCAGGCTTCCAAAAAACTGCGAGTTTCCTGAAATCTAAGCAAACATTTTTTCACCCAATCTTGATGATACTTCTATTTAATGATCAGTACACCAATCCCACTTGGCTCACCAAATTTCGTTCTTCTAGGTTAAACTGTTCCTTTGTGTAACCATTTTCATGTTTAGGTTTCACTCTCTTTTCTCCTATATGGATACATGTAGTTGGAATCTAAATCAAACACGGTTTGTGCTAGCTCTTTGAAACTTGGCACAATAATGTAATTCCAAGTTCTATCGCTATGGTTTGTGTGCTATTGAAGTAGCCCCAAGCAGAGACTGACGAGAATCCTTTTCATAGAAAGGGGTTGCCAGGCTTCCAAAAAACTGCGAGTTTCCTGAAATCTCAGCAAACATTTTTCACCCAATCTTGATGATACTTGCCAGGTAGTGATCAGTACACGAATCTCAGTTGGCTCACCAAATTTCATTCTTCTAGGTTAAACCGTTCCTTTGCAGTAACCGTTTTCATGTTTAGGTTTCACTCTGTTTTCTCCTATATGGATACATGTAGTTGGAACTCTAAATCAAACACGGTTTGTGCTAGCTCTTTGAAACTTGGCACAATAATGTAGTTCCAAGTTCTATCTCTATGGTTTCTGTGCTATTGAAGTAGCCCCAAGCAGAGACTGACGAGAATCCTTTTCAGAGAAAGGGGTTGCCAGGCTTCCAAAAAACTGCGAGTTTCCTGAAATCTCAGCAAACATTTTTTCACCCAATCTTGATGATACTTGCAGGTAGTGATCAGTACACGAATCTCAGTTGGCTCACCAAATTTCGTTTCTTCTAGGTTAAACCGTTCCTTTGCAGTAACCGTTTTCATGTTTAGGTTTCACTCTGTTTTCTCCTATATGGATACATGTCGTTGGAACTCTAAATCAAACACGGTTTGTGCTAGCTCTTTGAAACTTGGCAGAATAATGTAGTTCCAAGTTCTATCGCTATGGTTTCTGTGCTATTGAAGTAGCCCCAAGCAGAGACTGACGAGAATCCCTTTCATTGAAAGGGTTTGCCAATCTTCCAAAAAACTGCGAGTTTCCTGAAATCTAAGCAAACATTTTTTCACCCAATATTGATGATACTTCTATTTAATGATCAGTACACCAATCCCACTTGGCTCACCAAATTTCATTCTTCTAGGTTAAACCGTTCCTTTGTGTAACCGTTTTCATATTTAGGTTTCACTCTCTTTTCTCCTATATGGATACATGTAGTTGGAACTCTAAATCAAACACGGTTTGTGCTAGCTCTTTGAAACTTGGCACAAAAATGTAGTTCCAAGTTCTATCGCTATGGTTTGTGTGCTATTGAAGTAGCCCCAAGCAGAGACTGACGACAATCGCTTTCATTGAAAGAGGTTGCCAAGCTTCCAAAAAACTGCGAGTTTCCTGAAATCTCAGCAAACATTTTTTCACCCAATCTTGATGATAGTTCCATTTAATGATCAGTACACGAATCCCACTTGGCTCACCAAATTTCGTTCTTCTAGGTTAAACCGTTCCTTTGCAGTAACCGTTTTAATGTTTAGGTTTCACTCTGTTTTCTCCTATATGGATACATGTAGTTGGAACTCTAAATCAAAAACGGGTTGTGCTAGCTCGTTCAATCTTGGCACAATAATGTAGTTCCAAGTTCTATCGCTATGGTTTGTGTGCTATTGAAGTAGCCCCAAGCAGAGACTGACGAGAATCGCTTTCATTGAAAGAGGTTGCCAAGCTTCCAAAAAACTGCGAGTTTCCTGAAATCTCAGCAAACATTTTTTCACCCAATCTTGATGATACTTGCAGGTAGTGGTCAGTACACGAATCCCACTTGGCTCACCAAATTTCGTTCTTCTAGGTTAAACCGTTCCTTTGTGTAACCGTTTTCATGTTTAGGTTCACTCTGTTTTCTCCTATATGGATACATGTAGTTGGAACTCTAAATCAAACACGGTTTGTGCTAGCTCTTTGAAACTTGGCACAATAATGTAGTTCCAAGTTCTATCTCTATGGTTTCTGTGCTATTGAAGTAGCCCCAAGCAGAGACTGACGAGAATCCTTTTCATAGAAAGGGGTTGCCAGGCTTCCAAAAAACTGCGAGTTTCCTGAAATCTCAGCAAACATTTTTTCACCCAATCTTGATGATACTTGCAGGTAGTGATCAGTACACGAATCTCAGTTGGCTCACCAAATTTCGTTCTTCTAGGTTAAACCGTTCCTTTGCAGTAACCGTTTTCATGTTTAGGTTTCACTCTGTTTTCTCCTATATGGATACATGTCGTTGGAACTCAAAATCAAACACGGTTTGTGCTAGCTCTTTGAAACTTGGCAGAATAATGTAGTTCCAAGTTCTATCGCTATGGTTTCTGTGCTATTGAAGTAGCCCCAAGCAGAGACTGACGAGAATCCCTTTCATTGAAAGGGTTTGCAATCTTCCAAAAAACTGCGAGTTTCCTGAAATCTAAGCAAACATTTTTTCACCCAATCTTGATGATACTTCTATTTAATGATCAGTACACCAATCCCACTTGGCTCACCAAATTTCGTTCTTCTAGGTTAAACTGTTCCTTTGTGTAACCATTTTTCATGTTTAGGTTTCACTCTCTTTTCTCCTATATGGATACATGTAGTTGGAATCTAAATCAAACACGGTTTGTGCTAGCTCTTTGAAACTTGGCACAATAATGTAATTCCAAGTTCTATCGCTATGGTTTGTGTGCTATTGAAGTAGCCCCAAGCAGAGACTGACGAGAATCCTTTTCATAGAAAGGGGTTGCCAGGCTTCCAAAAAACTGCGAGTTTCCTGAAATCTCAGCAAACATTTTTTCACCCAATCTTGATGATACTTGCAGGTAGTGATCAGTACACGAATCTCAGTTGGCTCACCAAATTTCATTCTTCTAGGTTAAACCGTTCCTTTGCAGTAACCGTTTTCATGTTTAGGTTTCACTCTGTTTTCTCCTATATGGATACATGTAGTTGGAACTCTAAATCAAACACGGTTTGTGCTAGCTCTTTGAAACTTGGCACAATAATGTAGTTCCAAGTTCTATCTCTATGGTTTCTGTGCTATTGAAGTAGCCCCAAGCAGAGACTGACGAGAATCCTTTTCATAGAAAGGGTTGCCAGGCTTCCAAAAAACTGCGAGTTTCCTGAAATCTCAGCAAACATTTTTTCACCCAATCTTGATGATACTTGGCAGGTAGTGATCAGTACACGAATCTCAGTTGGCTCACCAAATTTCGTTCTTCTAGGTTAAACCGTTCCTTTGCAGTAACCGTTTTCATGTTTAGGTTTCACTCTGTTTTCTCTATATGGATACATGTCGTTGGAACTCTAAATCAAACACGGTTTGTGCTAGCTCTTTGAAACTTGGCAGAATAATGTAGTTCCAAGTTCTATCGCTATGGTTTCTGTGCTATTGAAGTAGCCCCAAGCAGAGACTGACGAGAATCCCTTTCATTGAAAGGGTTTGCCAATCTTCCAAAAAACTGCGAGTTTCCTGAAATCTAAGCAAACATTTTTTCACCCAATATTGATGATACTTCTATTTAATGATCAGTACACCAATCCCACTTGGCTCACCAAATTTCGTTCTTCTAGGTTAAACCGTTCCTTTGTGTAACCGTTTTCATATTTAGGTTTCACTCTCTTTTCTCCTATATGGATACATGTAGTTGGAACTCTAAATCAAACACGGTTTGTGCTAGCTCTTTGAAACTTGGCACAAAATGTAGTTCCAAGTTTCTATCGCTATGGTTTGTGTGCTATTGAAGTAGCCCCAAGCAGAGACTGACGACAATCGCTTTCATTGAAAGAGGTTGCCAAGCTTCCAAAAAACTGCGAGTTTCCTGAAATCTCAGCAAACATTTTTTCACCCAATCTTGATGATAGTTCCATTT
Source organism: Urocitellus parryii (assembly GCF_045843805.1). Taxonomy (NCBI): domain Eukaryota; kingdom Metazoa; phylum Chordata; class Mammalia; order Rodentia; family Sciuridae; genus Urocitellus; species Urocitellus parryii. The sequence goes on from NW_027551825.1 coordinate 30,678, forward strand.
AATGATCAGTACACGAATCCCACTTGGCTCACCAAATTTCGTTCTTCTAGGTTAAACCGTTCCTTTGCAGTAACCGTTTTCATGTTTAGGTTTCACTCTGTTTTCTCCTATATGGATACATGTAGTTGGAACTCTAAATCAAACACGGTTTGTGCTAGCTCTTTGAAACTTGGCACAATAATGTAGTTCCAAGTTCTATCGCTATGGTTTGTGTGCTATTGAAGTAGCCCAGCAGAGACTGACGGAATCCCTTTCATTGAAAGTGGTTGAAAAGCTTCCAAAAAACTGCGAGTTTCCTGAAAACTCAGCAAATATTTTTTCACCCAATATTGATGATACTTGCATGTCGTGATCAGTACACCAATCCCACTTGGCTCACCAAATTTCGTTCTTCTAGGTTAAACCGTTCCTTTGCAGTAACCGTTTTCATGTTTAGGTTTCACTCTGTTTTCTCCTATAATGATACATGTAGTTGGAACTCTAAATCAAACACGGTTTGTGCTAGCTCTTTGAAACTTGGCACAATATTGTAGTTCCAAGTTCTATCGCTATGGTTTGTGTGCTATTGACGTAGCCCCAAGCAGAGACTGACGAGAATCACTTTCATTGAAAGGCGTTGCCAAGCTTCCAAAAATCTGCGAGTTTCCTGATATCTCAGCAAACATTTTTTCACCCAATATTGATGATAATTGCAGGTAGTGATCAGTACACGAATCTCAGTTGGCTCACCAAATTTCGTTCTTCTAGGTTAAACCGTTCCTTTGCAGTAACCGTTTTCATGTTTAGGTTTCACTCTGTTTTCTCCTATATGGATACATGTAGTTGGAACTCTAAATCAAATACGGTTTGTGCTAGCTCTTTGAAAACTTGACACAATAATGTAGTTCCAAGTTCTATCGCTATGGTTTGTGTGCTATTGAAGTAGCCCCAAGCAGAGACTGACGAGAATCCCTTTCATAGAAAGGGGTTACCAGGCTTCCAAAAAACTGCGAGTTTCCTGAAATCTCAGCAAACATTTTTTTACCGAATCTTGATGATACTTGCAGGTAGTGATCAGTACACCAATCCCACTTAGCTCACCAAATTTCGTACTTCTAGGTTAAACCGTTCCTTTGCAGTAACCGTTTTCATGTTTAGGTTTCACTCTGTTTTCTCCTATATGGATACATGTAGTTGGAACTCTAAATAAAACACGGTTTGTGTTAGCTCTTTGAAACTTGGCACAATAATGTAGTTCCAAGTTCTATCGCTATGGTTTGTGTGCTATTGAAGTAGCCCCAAGCAGAGACTGACGTGAATCACTTTCATTGAAAGGGGTTGCCAGGCTTCCAAAAAACTGCGAGTTTCCAGAAATCTCAGCAAATATTTTTTCAACCAATCTTGATGATACTCCCATCTAATGATCAGTACACAATCCCACTTGGGCTCACCAAACTTCGTTCTTCTAGGTTAAACCGTTCCTTTGCAGTAACCGTTTTCATGTTTAGGTTTCACTCTGTTTTCTCCTATATAGATACATGTAGTTGGAACTCTAAATCAAACACGGTTTGTGCTAGCTCTTTGAAACTTGGCAACAATAATGTAGTTCCAAGTTCTATCACTATGGTTTGTGTGCTATTGAAGTAGCCCCAAGCAGAGACTGACGAGAATCTATTTCACTGAAAGGGGTTGCCAAGCTTCCAAAAAACTGCGAGTTTTCTGAAATCTCAGCAAACATTTTTTCACCCAATCTTGATGATACTTGCAGGTAGTGATCAGTACACGAATCCCACTTGGCTCACTAAGTTTCGTTCTTCTAGGTTAAAACAGTTCCTTTGCAGTAACCGTTTTCATGTTTAGGTTTCAATCTGTTTTCGCCTATAATGTAGTTGGAACTCTAAATCAAACACGGATTGTGCTAGCTCTTTAAACTTGACACAATAATGTAGTTCCATGTTCTATCGCTATGGTTTGTGTGCTATTGAAGTAGCCCCAAGCAGAGACTGACGAGAATCTTTTCATAGAAAGGGGTTGCCAGGCTTCCAAAAAACTGCGAGTTTCCTGAAATCTCAGCAAACATTTTTTCACCGAAACTTGATGATACTTGCAGGTAGTGATCAGTACACCATTCCCACTTGATTCACTAAATTTCGTTCTTCTAGGTTAAACTGTTCCTTTGCAGTAACCGTTTTCATGTTTAGGTTTCACTCTGTTTTCTCCTATATGGATACATGTATTTGGAACTCTAAATCAAACATCGTTTGGTGCTAGCTCTTTGAAACGTGGCACAATAATGTAGTTCCAAGTTCTATCGCTATGGTTTGTGTGCTATTGAAAGTAGCCCCAAGCAGAGACTGACGAGAATCACTTTCATTGAAAGGGGTTGCCAAGCTTCCAAAAAACTATGAGTTTCCTGAAATCTCAGCAAACATTTTTTCATCCAATCTTGATGATACTTGCAGGTAGTGATCAGTACACGAATCCCACTTGGCTCACTAAATTTCGTTCTTCTAGGTTAAACCGTTCCTTTGCAGTAACCGTTTTCATGTTTAGGTTTCACTCTGTTTTCTCCTATATGGATACATGTAGTTGGAATCTAAATCAAACACGGTTTGTGCTAGCTCTTTGAAACTTGGCACAATAATGTAGTTCCAAGTTCTATCGCTATGGTTTCTGTGCTATTGAAGTAGCCCCAAGCAGAGACTGACGAGAATCACTTTCATAGAAAGGGGTTGCCAGGCTTCCAAAAACTGCGAGTTTCCTGAAGTCTCAGCAAACATTTTTTCACCCAATCTTGATGATACTTCCATTTAATGATCAGTACACCAATCCCACTTGGCTCACCAAATTTCGTTCTTCTAGGTTAAACCGTTCCTTTGCAGTAACCGTTTTCATGTTTAGGTTTCACTCTGTTTTCTCCTATATGGATATATGTAGTTGGAACTCTAAATGAAACATGGTTTGTGCTAGCTCTTTGAAACTTGGTACAATAATGTAGTTCCAAGTTCTATCGCTATGGTTTGTGTGCTATTGAAGTAGCCCCAAGCAGAGACTGACGAGAATCCCTTTCATTGAAAGAGGTTGCCAAGCTTCCAAAAAACTGCGAGTTTCCTGAAATCTCAGCAAACATTTTTTCACCCAATCTTGATGATACTTCCATTTAATGATCAGTACACCAATCCCACTTGGCTCACCAAATTTCGTTCTTCTAGGTTAAACCGTTCCTTCGCAGTAACCGTTTTCATGTTTAGGTTTCACTCTGTTTTCTCCTATATGGATACATGTAGTTGGATCTCTAAATCAAACACGGTTTGTGCTAGCCCTTTGAAACTTGGCACAATAATGTAGTTCCAAGTTCTATCGCTATGGTTTGTGTTGCTATTGAAGTAGCCCCAAGCAGAGACTGACGAGAATCCCTTTCATAGAAAGGGGTTGCCAGGCTTCCAAAAAACTGCGAGTTTCCTGAAATCTCAGCAAACATTTTTTCACCCAATCTTGATGATACTTGCAGGTAGTGATCAGTACACGAATCCCACTTGGCTCACTAAATTTCGTTCTTCTAGGTTTAACCGTTCCTTTGCAGTAACCGTTTTCATGTTTAGGTTTCACTCTGTTTTCTCCTATATGGATACATGTAGTTGGAATCTAAATCAAACACGGTTTGTGCTAGGTCTTTGAAACTTGGCACAATAATGTAGTTCCAAGTTCTATCGCTATGGTTTGTGTGCTATTGAAGTAGCCCCAAGCAGAGACTGACGAGAATCACTTTCATAGAAAGGGGTTGCCAGGCTTCCAAAAAACTGCGAGTTTCCTGAAATCTAAGCAAACATTTTTTCACCCAATCTTGATGATACTTCTATTTAATGATCAGTACACCAATCCCACTTGGCTCACCAAATTTCGTTCTTCCTAGGTTAAACGTTCCTTTGTGTAAACGTTTTCATGTTTAGGTTTCACTCTCTTTTCTCCTATATGGATACATGTAGTTGGAACTCTAAATCAAACACGGTTTGTGCTAGCTCTTTGAAACTTGGCACAATAATGTAGTTCCAAGTTCAATCGCTATGGTTTGTGTGCTATTGAAGTAGCCCCAAGCAGAGACTGACGAGAATCACTTTCATTGAAAGTGATTGCCAAGCTTCCAAAAAACTACGAGTTTCCTGGAAATCTCAGCAAACATTTTTTCACCCAATCTTGATGATACTTGCAGGTAGTGATCAGTACACGAATCTCAGTTGGCTCACCAAATTTCGTTCTTCTAGGTTAAACCGTTCCTTTGCAGTAACCGTTTTCATGTTTAGGTTTCACTCTGTTTTCTCCTATATGGATACATGTAGTTGGAACTCTAAATCAAACACGGTTTGTGCTAGCTCTTTGAAACTTGACACAATACTGTAGTTCCAAGTTCTATCGCTATGGTTTGTGTGCTATTGAAGTAGCCCCAAGCAGAGACTGACGAGAATCCCTTTCATTGAAAGGGGTTGCCAGGCTTCCAAAAAACTGCGATTTTCCTGAATCTAAGCAAACATTTTTTCACCCAATCTTGATGATACTTCTATTTAATGATCAGTACACCAATCCCACTTGACTCACCAAATTTCGTTCTTCTAGGTTAAACCGTTCCTTTGTGTAACCGTTTTCATGTTTAGGTTTCACTCTCTTTCACCTATATGGATACATGTAGTTGGAACTCTAAATCAAACACGGTTTGTGCTAGCTCTTTGAAACTTGGCACAATAATGTAGTTCCAAGTTCTATCGCTATGGTTTGTGTGCTATTGAAGTAGCCCCAAGCAGAGACTGACGCGAATCACTTTCATTGAAAGTGATTGCCAAGCTTCCAAAAAACTACGAGTTTCCTGAAATCTCAGCAAACATTTTTTCACCCAATCTTGATGATACTTGCAGGTAGTGATCAGTACACAAATGCCACTTGGCTCACTAAATTTCGTTCTTCTAGGTTAACCGTTCCTTTACATAACCGTTTTCATGTTTAGGTTTCACTCTGTTTTCTCCTATATGGATACATGTAGTTGGAACTCTAAATCAAACACGGTTGTGCTAGCTCTTTGAAACTTGGCACAATAATGTAGTTCCAAGTTCTATCGCTATGGTTTGTGTGCTATTGAAGTAGCCCCAAGCAGAGACTGACGAGAATCCTTTTCATAGAAAGGGGTTGCCAGGCTTCAAAAAACTGCGAGTTTCCTGAAATCTCAGCAAACATTTTTCACCCAATCTTGATGATACTTGCAGGTAGTGATCAGTACACGAATCTCAGTTGGCTCACCAAATTTCGTTCTTCTAGGTTAAACCGTTCCTTTGCAGTAACCGTTTTCATGTTTAGGTTTCACTCTGTTTTCTCCTATATGGATACATGTAGTTGGAACTCTAAATCAAACACGGTTTGTGAAGCTCTTTGAAACTTGGCACAATAATGTAGTTCCAAGTTCTATCGCTATGGTTTGTGTGCTATTGAAGTAGCCCCAAGCAGAGACTGACGAGAATCACTTTCATTGAAAGGGGTTGCCAAGCTTCCAAAAAACTACGAGTTTCCTGAAATCTCAGCAAACATTTTTTCACCCAATCTTGATGATACTTGCATGTAGTGATCAGTACACAAATGCCACTTGGCTCACCAAATTTCGTTCTTCTAGGTTAAACCGTTCCTTTGCAGTAACCGTTTTCATGATTAGGTTTCACTCTGTTTTCTCCTATATGGATACATGTAGTTGGAATCTAAATCAAACACGGTTTGTGCTAGCTCTTTGAAACTTGGCACAATAATGTAGTTCCAAGTTCTATCGCTATGGTTTGTGTGCTATTGAAGTAGCCCCAAGCAGAGACTGACGAGAATCACTTTCATAGAAAGGGGTTGCCAGGCTTCAAAAAAATTGCGAGTTTCCTGAAATCTCAGCAAACATTTTTTCACCCAATATTGATGATACTTCCATTTAATGATCAGTACACCAATCCCACTTGGCTCACCAAATTTCGTTCTTCTAGGTTAAACCGTTCCTTCGCAGTAACCGTTTTCATGTTTAGGTTTCACTCTGTTTTCTCCTATATGGATACATGTAGTTGGAACTCTAAGTCAAACACGGTTTGTGCTAGCTCTTTGAAAGTTGGCACAATAATGTAGTTCCATGTTCTATCGCTATGGTTTGTGTGCTATTGAAGTAGCCCCAAGCAGAGACTGAAGAGAATCCCTTTAATTGAAAGGGGTTGAAAAGCTTCCAAAAATCTGCGAGTTTCCTGAAAACTCAGCAAACATTTTTTCACCCAATCTTGATGATACTTGCAGGTAGTGATCAGTACACCAATCCCACTTGGCTCACCAAGTTTCGTTCTTCTAGGTTAAACCGTTCCTTTGCAGTAACCGTTTTCATGTTTAGGTTTCACTCTGTTTTCTCCTATATGGATACATGTAGTTGGAACTCTAAATCAAAAACGGTTTGTGCTAGCTCGTTGAAACTTGGCACAATAATGTAGTTCCAAGTTCTATCGCTATGGTTTGTGTGCTATTGAAGTAGCCCCAAGCAGAGACTGACGAGAATCACTTTCATTGAAATGGGTTGGAGGCTTCCAAAAATTGCGAGTTTCCTGAAATCTCAGCAAACATTTTTTCACCCAATCTTGATGATACTCCCATTTAATGATTAGTACACCAATCCCACTTGGCTCACCAAATTTCGTTCTTCTAGGTTAAACCGTTCCTTTGCAGTAACCGTTTTCATGTTTAGGTTTCACTCTGTTTTCTCCTATATGGATACATGTAGTTGGATCTCTAAATCAAACACGGTTTGTGCTAGCCCTTTGAAACTTGGCACAATAATGTAGTTCCAAGTTCTATCGCTATGGTTTGTGTGCTATTGAAGTAGCCCCAAGCAGAGACTGACGAGAATCCCTTTCATAGAAAGGGGTTGCCAGGCTTCCAAAAAACTGCGAGTTTCCTGAAATCTCAGCAAACATTTTTTCACCCAATCTTGATGATACTTGCAGGTAGTGATCAGTACACGAATCCCACTTGGCTCACTAAATTTCGTTCTTCTAGGTTTAACCGTTCCTTTGCAGTAACCGTTTTCATGTTTACGTTTCACTCTGTTTTCTCCTATATGGATACATGTAGTTGGAATCTAAATCAAACACGGTTTGTGCTAGGTCTTTGAAACTTGGCACAATAATGTAGTTCCAAGTTCTATCGCTATGGTTTGTGTGCTATTGAAGTAGCCCCAAGCAGAGACTGACGAGAATCACTTTCATAGAAAGGGGTTGCCAGGCTTCCAAAAAACTGCGAGTTTCCTGAAATCTAAGCAAACATTTTTTCACCCAATCTTGATGATACTTCTATTTAATGATCAGTACACCAATCCCACTTGGCTCACCAAATTTCGTTCTTCTAGGTTAAACCGTTCCTTTGTGTAACCGTTTTCATGTTTAGGTTTCACTCTCTTTTCTCCTATATGGATACATGTAGTTGGAACTCTAAATCAAACACGGTTTGTGCTAGCTCTTTGAAACTTGGCACAATAATGTAGTTCCAAGTTCTATCGCTATGGTTTGTGTGCTATTGAAGTAGCCCCAAGCAGAGACTGACGAGAATCACTTTCATTGAAAGTGATTGCCAAGCTTCCAAAAAACTACGAGTTTCCTGAAATCTCAGCAAACATTTTTTCACCCAATCTTGATGATACTTGCAGGTAGTGATCAGTACACGAATCTCAGTTGGCTCACCAAATTTCGTTCTTCTAGGTTAAACCGTTCCTTTGCAGTAACCGTTTTCATGTTTAGGTTTCACTCTGTTTTCTCCTATATGGATACATGTAGTTGGAACTCTAAATCAAACACGGTTTGTGCTAGCTCTTTGAAACTTGACACAATACTGTAGTTCCAAGTTCTGTCGCTATGGTTTGTGTGCTATTGAAGTAGCCCCAAGCAGAGACTGACGAGAATCACTTTCATTGAAAGGGGTTGCCAAGCTTCCAAAAAACTACGAGTTTCCTGAAATCTCAGCAAACATTTTTTCACCCAATCTTGATGATACTTCTATTTAATGATCAGTACACGAATCCCACTTGGCTCACTAAATTTCGTTCTTCTAGGTTAAACCGTTCCTTTGCAGTAACCGTTTTCAAGTTTAGGTTTCACTCTGTTTTCTCCTATATAGATACATGTAGTTGGAACTCTAAATCAAAAACGGTTTGTGCTAGCTCTTTGAAACTTGGCACAATAATTTAGTTCCAAGTTCTATCGCTATGGTTTGTGTGCTATTGAAGTAGCCCCAAGCAGAGACTGACGAGAATCTCTTTCATTGAAAGGGGTTGCCAAGCTTCCAAAAAACTGCGAGTTTCCTGAAATCTCAGCAAGCATTTTTTCACCCAATCTTGATGATACTTGCAGGTAGTGATCAGTACACGAATCCCACTTGGCTCACTCAATTTCGTTCTTCTAGGTTAAACCGTTCCTTTGCAGTAACCGTTTTCATGTTTAGGTTTCACTCTGTTTTCTCCTATATAGATACATGTAGTTGGAACTCTAAATCAAACACGGTTTGTGCTAGCTCTTTGAAACTTGGCACAATAATGTAGTTCCAAGTTCTATCGCTATGGTTTGTGTGCTATTGAAGTAGCCCCAAGCAGAGACTGACGAGAATCTCTTTCATTGAAAGGGGTTGCCAGGCTTCCAAAAAACTGCGAGTTTCCTGAAATCTCAGCAAACATTTTTTCACCCAATCTTGATGATACTTGCAGGTAGTGATCAGTACACGAATCTCAGTTGGCTCACCAAATTTCGTTCTTCTAGGTTAAACCGTTCCTTTGCAGTAACCGTTTTCATGTTTAGGTTTCACTCTGTTTTCTCCTATATGGATACATGTAGTTGGAACTCTAAATCAAACACGGTTTGTGCTAGCTCTTTGAAACTTGGCACAATAATGTAGTTCCAAGTTCTATCGCTATGGTTTCTGTGCTATTGAAGTAGCCCCAAGCAGAGACTGACGAGAATCCCTTTCATTGAAAGGGGTTGCCAGGCTTCCAAAAAACTGCGATTTTCCTGAAATCTAAGCAAACATTTTTTCACCCAATCTTGATGATACTTCTATTTAATGATCAGTACACCAATCCCACTTGGCTCACCAAATTTCGTTCTTCTAGGTTAAACCGTTCCTTTGTGTAACCGTTTTCATGTTTAGGTTTTCACTCTCTTTTCTCCTATATGGATACATGTAGTTGGAACTCTAAATCAAACACGGTTTGTGCTAGCTCTTTGAAACTTGGCACAATAATGTAGTTCCAAGTTCTATCGCTATGGTTTGTGTGCTATTGAAGTAGCCCCAAGCAGAGACTGACGAGAATCACTTTCATTGAAAGTGATTGCCAAGCTTCCAAAAAACTACGAGTTTCCTGAAATCTCAGCAAACATTTTTTCAACCCAATCTTGATGATACTTGCAGGTAGTGATCAGTACACAAATGCCACTTGGCTCACTAAATTTCGTTCTTCTAGGTTAAACCGTTCCTTTACAGTAACCGTTTTCATGTTTAGGTTTCACTCTGTTTTCTCCTATATGGATACATGTAGTTGGAACTCTAAATCAAACACGGTTTGTGCTAGCTCTTTGAAACTTGGCACAATAATGTAGTTCAAGTTCTATCGCTATGGTTTGTGTGCTATTGAAGTAGCCCCAAGCAGAGACTGACGAGAATCCTTTTCATAGAAAGGGGTTGCCAGGCTTCCAAAAAACTGCGAGTTTCCTGAAATCTCAGCAAACATTTTTTCACCCAATCTTGATGATACTTGCAGGTAGTGATCAGTACACGAATCTCAGTTGGCTCACCAAATTTCGTTCTTCTAGGTTAAACCGTTCCTTTGCAGTAACCGTTTTCATGTTTAGGTTTCACTCTGTTTTCTCCTATATGGATACATGTAGTTGGAACTCTAAATCAAACACGGTTTGTGCTAGCTCTTTGAAACTTGGCACAATAATGTAGTTCCAAGTTCTATCGCTATGGTTTCTGTGCTATTGAAGTAGCCCCAAGCAGAGACTGACGAGAATACCTTTCATTGAAAGGGGTTGCCAGGCTTCCAAAAAACTGCGAGTTTCCTGAAATCTAAGCAAATATTTTTTCACCCAATCTTGATGATACTTCTATTTAATGATCAGTACACCAATCCCACTTGGCTCACCAAATTTCGTTCTTCTAGGTTAAACCGTTCCTTTGTGTAACCGTTTTCATGTTTAGGTTTCACTCTCTTTTCTCCTATATGGATACATGTAGTTGGAACTCTAAATCAAACACGGTTTGTGCTAGCTCTTTGAAACTTGGCACAATAATGTAGTTCCAAGTTCTATCGCTATGGTTTGTGTGCTATTGAAGTAGCGCCAAGCAGAGACTGACGAGAATCACTTTCATAGAAAGGGGTTGCCAGGCTTCCAAAAAACTGCGAGTTTCCTGAAGTCTCAGCAAACATTTTTTCACCCAATCTTGATGATACTTGCAGGTAGTGATCAGTACACGAATCCCACTTGGCTCACTAAATTTCGTTCTTCTAGGTTAAACCGTTCCTTTGCAGTAACCGTTTTCATGTTTAGGTTTCACTCTGTTTTCTCCTATATGGATACATGTAGTTGGAACTCTAAATCAAACACGGTTTGTGAAGCTCTTTGAAACTTGGCACAATAATGTAGTTCCAAGTTCTATCGCTATGGTTTGTGTGCTATTGAAGTAGCCCCAAGCAGAGACTGACGAGAATCACTTTCATTGAAAGGGGTTGCCAAGCTTCCAAAAAACTACGAGTTTCCTGAAATCTCAGCAAACATTTTTTCACCCAATCTTGATGATACTTGCATGTAGTGATCAGTACACAAATGCCACTTGTCTCACCAAATTTCGTTCTTCTAGGTTAAACCGTTCCTTTGCAGTAACCGTTTTCATGTTTAGGTTTCACTCTGTTTTCTCCTATATGGATACATGTAGTTGGAACTCTAAATCAAACACGGTTTGTGCTAGCTCTTTGAAACTTGGCACAATAATGTAGTTCCAAGTTCTATCGCTATGGTTTGTGTGCTATTGAAGTAGCGCCAAGCAGAGACTGACGAGAATCACTTTCATAGAAAGGGGTTGCCAGGCTTCCAAAAAACTGCGAGTTTCCTCAAGTCTCAGCAAACATTTTTTCACCCAATCTTGATGATACTTGCAGGTAGTGATCAGTACACGAATCCCACTTGGCTCACTAAATTTCGTTCTTCTAGGTTAAACCGTTCCTTTGCAGTAACCGTTTTCATGTTTAGGTTTCACTCTGTTTTCTCCTATATGGATACATGTAGTTGGAACTCTAAATCAAACACGGTTTGTGAAGCTCTTTGAAACTTGGCACAATAATGTAGTTCCAAGTTCTATCGCTATGGTTTGTGTGCTATTGAAGTAGCCCCAAGCAGAGACTGACGAGAATCACTTTCATTGAAAGGGGTTGCCAAGCTTCCAAAAAACTACGAGTTTCCTGAAATCTCAGCAAACATTTTTTCACCCAATCTTGATGATACTTGCATGTAGTGATCAGTACACAAATGCCACTTGGCTCACCAAATTTCGTTCTTCTAGGTTAAACCGTTCCTTTGCAGTAACCGTTTTCATGTTTAGGTTTCACTCTGTTTTCTCCTATATGGATACATGTAGTTGGAACTCTAAATCAAACACGGTTTGTGCTAGCTCTTTGAAACTTGGCACAATAATGTAGTTCCAAGTTCTATCGCTATGGTTTCTGTGCTATTGAAGTAGCCCCAAGCAGAGACTGACGAGAATACCTTTCATTGAAAGGGGTTGCCAGGCTTCCAAAAAACTGCGAGTTTCCTGAAATCTAAGCAAACATTTTTTCACCCAATCTTGATGATACTTCTATTTAATGATCAGTACACCAATCCCACTTGGCTCACCAAATTTCGTTCTTCTAGGTTAAACCGTTCCTTTGCAGTAACCGCTTTCATGTTTAGGTTTCACTCTGTTTTCTCCTATATGGATATATGTAGTTGGAACTCTAAATGAAACATGGTTTGTGCTAGCTCTTTGAAACTTGGTACAATAATGTAGTTCCAAGTTCTATCGCTATGGTTTGTGTGCTATTGAAGTAGCCCCAAGCAGAGACTGACGAGAATCCCTTTCATAGAAAGGGGTTGCCAGGCTTCCAAAAAACTGCGAGTTTCCTGAAATCTCAGCAAACATTTTTCACCCAATCTTGATGATCCTTCCATTTTATGATCAGTACACCAATCCCACTTGGCTCACCAAATTTCGTTCTTCTAGGTTAAACCGTTCCTTTGCAGTAACCGTTTTCATGTTTAGGTTTCACTCTGTTTTCTCCTATATTGATACATGTAGTTGGAACTCTAAATCAAACACGGTTTGTGCTAGCTCTTTGATACTTGGCACAATATTGTAGTTCCAAGTTCTATCGCTATGGTTTGTGTGCTATTGAAGTAGCCCCAAGCAGAGACTGACGAGAATCCCTTTCATTGAAAGGGGTTGCCAAGCTTCCAAAAAACTGCGAGTTTCCTGAAATCTCAGCAAACATTTTTTCACCCAATCTTGATGATACTTGCAGGTAGTGATCAGTACACCAATCCCACTTGCCTCACTAAATTTCGTTCTTCTAGGTTAAACTGTTCCTTTGCAGTAACCGTTTTCATGTTTAGGTTTCACTCTGTTTTCTCCTATATGGATACATGTAGTTGGAACTCTAAATCAAACATGGTTTGTGCTAGCTCTTTGATACGTGGCACAATAATGTAGTTCCAAGTTCTATCGCTATGGTTGTGTGCTATTGAAGTAGCCCCAAGCAGAGACTGACGAGAATCACGTTCATTGAAAGGGGTTGCCAAGCTTCCAAAAAACTGCGAGTTTCCTGAAATCTCAGCAAACATTTTTTCACCCAATCTTGATGATACTTGCAGGTAGTGATCAGTACACGAATCTCAGTTGGCTCACCAAATTTCGTTCTTCTAGGTTAAACCGTTCCTTTGCAGTAACCGTTTTCATGTTTAGGTTCACTCTGTTTTCTCCTATATGGATACATGTAGTTGGAACTCTAAATCAAACACGGTTTGTGCTAGCTCTTTGAAACTTGGCACAATAATGTAGTTCCAAGTTCTATCGCTATGGTTTGTGTGCTATTGAAGTAGCCCCAAGCAGAGACTGACGAGAATCCCTTTCATTGAAAGGGGTTGCCAGGCTTCCAAAAAACTGCGAGTTTCCTGAAATCTAAGCAAACATTTTTTCACCCAATCTTGATGATACTCCCATTTAATGATTAGTACACCAATCCCACTTGGCTCACCAAATTTCGTTCTTCTAGGTTAAACCGTTCCTTTGCAGTAACCGTTTTCATGTTTAGGTTTCACTCTGTTTTCTCCTATATGGATACATGTAGTTGGATCTCTAAATCAAACACGGTTTGTGCTAGCCCTTTGAAACTTGGCACAATAATGTAGTTCCAAGTTGTATCGCTATGGTTTGTGTGCTATTGAAGTAGCCCCAAGCAGAGACTGACGAGAATCCCTTTCATAGAAAGGGGTTGCCAGGCTTCCAAAAAACTGCGAGTTTCCTGAAATCTCAGCAAACATTTTTTCACCCAATCTTGATGATACTTGCAGGTAGTGATCAGTACACAAATGCCACTTGGCTCACTAAATTTCGTTCTTCTAGGTTAAACCGTTCCTTTACAGTAACCGTTTTCATGTTTAGGTTTCACTCTGTTTTCTCCTATATGGATACATGTTGTTGGAACTCTAAATCAAACACGGTTTGTGCTAGCTCTTTGAACTTGGCACAATAATGTAGTTCCAAGTTCTATCGCTATGGTTTGTGTGCTATTGAAGTAGCCCCAAGCAGAGACTGACGAGAATCCTTTTCATAGAAAGGGGTTGCCAGGCTTCCAAAAAACTGCGAGTTTCCTGAAATCTCAGCAAATATTTTTTCACCCAATCTTGATGATACTTGCAGGTAGTGATCAGTACACGAATCTCAGTTGGCTCACCAAATTTCGTTCTTCTAGGTTAAACCGTTCCTTTGCAGTATCCGTTTTCATGTTTAGGTTTCACTCTGTTTTCTCCTATATGGATACATGTAGTTGGAACTCTAAATCAAACACGGTTTGTGCTAGCTCTTTGAAACTTGGCACAATAATGTAGTTCCAAGATCTATCGCTATGGTTTCTGTGCTATTGAAGTAGCCCCAAGCAGAGACTGACGAGAATACCTTTCATTGAAAGGGGTTGCCAGGCTTCCAAAAAACTGCGAGTTTCCTGAAATCTAAGCAAACATTTTTTCACCCAATCTTGATGATACTTCTATTTAATGATCAGTACACCAATCCCACTTGGCTCACCAAATTTCGTTCTTCTAGGTTAAACCGTTCCTTTGTGTAACCGTTTTCATGTTTAGGTTTCACTCTCTTTTCTCCTATATGGATACATGTAGTTGGAACTCTAAATCAAACACGGTTTGTGCTAGCTCTTTGAAAGTTGGCACAATAATGTAGTTCCAAGTTCTATCGCTATGGTTTGTGTGCTATTGAAGTAGCCCCAAGCAGAGACTGACGAGAATCTCTTTCATTGAAAGGGGTTGCCAAGCTTCCAAAAACTACGAGTTTCCTGAAATCTCAGCAAACATTTTTTCACCCAATCTTGATGATACTTGCATGTAGTGATCAGTACACAAATGCCACTTGGCTCACCAAATTTCGTTCTTCTAGGTTAAACCGTTCCTTTGCAGTAACCCTTTTCATGTTTAGGTTTCACTCTGTTTTCTCCTATATGGATACATGTAGTTGGAACTCTAAATGAAACATTGTTTGTGCTAGCTCTTTGAAACTTGGTACAATAATGTAGTTCCAAGTTCTATCGCTATGGTTTGTGTGCTATTGAAGTAGCCCCAAGCAGAGACTGACGAGAATCCCTTTCATTGAAAGAGGTTGCCAAGCTTTCAAAAAACTGCGAGTTTCCTGAAATCTCAGCAAACATTTTTTCACCCAATCTTGATGATACTTCCATTTAATGATCAGTACACCAATCCCACTTGGCTCACCAAATTTCGTTCTTCTAGGTTAAACCGTTCCTTCGCAGTAACCGTTTTCATGTTTAGGTTTCACTCTGTTTTCTCCTATATGGATACATGTAGTTGGAACTCTAAGTCAAACACGGTTTGTGCTAGCTCTTTCAAAAGTTGGCACAATAATGTAGTTCCATGTTCTATCGCTATGGTTTGTGTGCTATTGAAGTAGCCCCAAGCAGAGACTGAAGAGAATCCCTTTAATTGAAAGGGGTTGAAAAGCTTCCAAAAAACTGCGAGTTTCCTGAAAACTCAGCAAACATTTTTTCACCCAATCTTGATGATACTTGCAGGTAGTGATCAGTACACCAATCCCACTTGGCTCACCAAGTTTCGTTCTTCTAGGTTAAACCGTTCCTTTGCAGTAACCGTTTTCATGTTTAGGTTTCACTCTGTTTTCTCCTATATGGATACATGTAGTTGGAACTCTAAATCAAAAACGGTTTGTGCTAGCTCGTTGAAACTTGGCACAATAATGTAGTTCCAAGTTCTATCGCTATGGTTTGTGTGCTATTGAAGTAGCCCCCAAGCAGAGACTGACGAGAATCACTTTCATTGAAATGGGTTGGAGGCTTCAAAAATTGCGAGTTTCCTGAAATCTCAGCAAACATTTTTTCACCCAATCTTGATGATACTTGCAGGTAGTGATCAGTACACGAATCCCACTTGGCTCACTAAATTTCGTTCTGCTAGGTTAAAACCGTTCCTTTGCAGTAACCGTTTTCATGTTTAGGTTTCACTCTGTTTTCTCCTATATGGATACATGTAGTTGGATCTCTAAATCAAACACGGTTTGTGCTAGCCCTTTGAAACTTGGCACAATAATGTAGTTCCAAGTTGTATCGCTATGGTTTGTGTGCTATTGAAGTAGCCCAAGCAGAGACTGACGAGAATCCCTTTCATAGAAAGGGGTTGCCAGGCTTCCAAAAAACTGCGAGTTTCCTGAAATCTCAGCAAACATTTTTTCACCCAATCTTGATGATACTTGCAGGTAGTGATCAGTACACAAATGCCACTTGGCTCACTAAATTTCGTTCTTCTAGGTTAAACCGTTCCTTTACAGTAACCGTTTTCATGTTTAGGTTTCACTCTGTTTTCTCCTATATGGATACATGTTGTTGGAACTCTAAATCAAACACGGTTTGTGCTAGCTCTTTGAAACTTGGCACAATAATGTAGTTCCAAGTTCTATCGCTATGGTTTGTGTGCTATTGAAGTAGCCCCAAGCAGAGACTGACGAGAATCCTTTTCATAGAAAGGGGTTGCCAGGCTTCCAAAAAACTGCGAGTTTCCTGAAATCTCAGCAAATATTTTTTCACCCAATCTTGATGATACTTGCAGGTAGTGATCAGTACACGAATCTCAGTTGGCTCACCAAATTTCGTTCTTCTAGGTTAAACCGTTCCTTTGCAGTATCCGTTTTCATGTTTAGGTTTCACTCTGTTTTCTCCTATATGGATACATGTAGTTGGAACTCTAAATCAAACACGGTTTGTGCTAGCTCTTTGAAACTTGGCACAATAATGTAGTTCCAAGATCTATCGCTATGGTTTCTGTGCTATTGAAGTAGCCCAAGCAGAGACTGACGAGAATACCTTTCATTGAAAGGGGTTGCCAGGCTTCCAAAAAACTGCGAGTTTCCTGAAATCTAAGCAAACATTTTTTCACCCAATCTTGATGATACTTCTATTTAATGATCAGTACACCAATCCCACTTGGCTCACCAAATTTCGTTCTTCTAGGTTAAACCGTTCCTTTGTGTAACCGTTTTCATGTTTAGGTTTCACTCTCTTTTCTCCTATATGGATACATGTAGTTGGAACTCTAAATCAAACACGGTTTGTGCTAGCTCTTTGAAAGTTGGCACAATAATGTAGTTCCAAGTTCTATCGCTATGGTTTGTGTGCTATTGAAGTAGCCCCAAGCAGAGACTGACGAGAATCTCTTTCATTGAAAGGGGTTGCCAAGCTTCCAAAAAACTACGAGTTTCCTGAAATCTCAGCAAACATTTTTTCACCCAATCTTGATGATACTTGCATGTAGTGATCAGTACACAAATGCCACTTGGCTCACCAAATTTCGTTCTTCTAGGTTAAACCGTTCCTTTGCAGTAACCCTTTTCATGTTTAGGTTTCACTCTGTTTTCTCCTATATGGATACATGTAGTTGGAACTCTAAATGAAACATTGTTTGTGCTAGCTCTTTGAAACTTGGTACAATAATGTAGTTCCAAGTTCTATCGCTATGGTTTGTGTGCTATTGAAGTAGCCCCAAGCAGAGACTGACGAGAATCCCTTTCATTGAAAGAGGTTGCCAAGCTTTCAAAAAACTGCGAGTTTCCTGAAATCTCAGCAAACATTTTTTCACCCAATCTTGATGATACTTCCATTTAATGATCAGTACACCAATCCCACTTGGCTCACCAAATTTCGTTCTTCTAGGTTAAACCGTTCCTTCGCAGTAACCGTTTTCATGTTTAGGTTTCACTCTGTTTTCTCCTATATGGATACATGTAGTTGGAACTCTAAGTCAAACACGGTTTGTGCTAGCTCTTTCAAAGTTGGCACAATAATGTAGTTCCATGTTCTATCGCTATGGTTTGTGTGCTATTGAAGTAGCCCCAAGCAGAGACTGAAGAGAATCCCTTTAATTGAAAGGGGTTGAAAAGCTTCCAAAAAACTGCGAGTTTCCTGAAAACTCAGCAAACATTTTTCACCCAATCTTGATGATACTTGCAGGTAGTGATCAGTACACCAATCCCACTTGGCTCACCAAGTTTCGTTCTTCTAGGTTAAACCGTTCCTTTGCAGTAACCGTTTTCATGTTTAGGTTTCACTCTGTTTTCTCCTATATGGATACATGTAGTTGGAACTCTAAATCAAAAACGGTTTGTGCTAGCTCGTTGAAACTTGGCACAATAATGTAGTTCCAAGTTCTATCGCTATGGTTTGTGTGCTATTGAAGTAGCCCCAAGCAGAGACTGACGAGAATCACTTTCATTGAAATGGGTTGGAGGCTTCAAAAAATTGCGAGTTTCCTGAAATCTCAGCAAACATTTTTTCACCCAATCTTGATGATACTCCCATTTAATGATTAGTACACCAATCCCACTTGGCTCACCAAATTTCGTTCTTCTAGGTTAAACCGTTCCTTTGCAGTAACCGTTTTCATGTTTAGGTTTCACTCTGTTTTCTCCTATATGGATACATGTAGTTGGATCTCTAAATCAAACACGGTTTGTGCTAGCCCTTTGAAACTTGGCACAATAATGTAGTTCCAAGTTGTTTCGCTATGGTTTGTGTGCTATTGAAGTAGCCCCAAGCAGAGACTGACGAGAATCCCCTTTCATAGAAAGGGGTTGCCAGGCTTCCAAAAAACTGCGAGTTTCCTGAAATCTCAGCAAACATTTTTCACCCAATCTTGATGATCCTTCCATTTTTATGATCAGTACACCAATCCCACTTGGCTCACCAAATTTCGTTCTTCTAGGTTAAACCGTTCCTTTGCAGTAACCGTTTTCATGTTTAGGTTTCACTCTGTTTTCTCCTATATTGATACATGTAGTTGGAACTCTAAATCAAACACGGTTTGTGCTAGCTCTTTGATACTTGGCACAATATTGTAGTTCCAAGTTCTATCGCTATGGTTTGTGTGCTATTGAAGTAGCCCCAAGCAGAGACTGACGAGAATCCCTTTCATTGAAAGGGGTTGCCAAGCTTCCAAAAAACTGCGAGTTTCCTGAAATCTCAGCAAACATTTTTACACCCAATATTGATGATACTTGCAGGTAGTGATCAGTACACGAATCCCACTTGGCTCACTAAATTTCGTTCTTCTAGGTTTAACCGTTCCTTTGCAGTAACCGTTTTCAAGTTTAGCTTTCACTCTGTTTTCTCCTATATAGATACATGTAGTTGGAACTCTAAATCAAACACGGTTTGTGCTAGCTCTTTGAAACTTGGCACAATAATGTAGTTCCAAGTTCTATCGCTATGGTTTGTGTGCTATTGAAGTAGCCCCAAGCAGAGACTGACGAGAATCCTTTTCATAGAAAGGGGTTGCCAGGCTTCCAAATAACTGCGAGTTTCCTGAAATCTCAGCAAACATTTTTCACCCAATCTTGATGATACTTGCATGTAGTGATCAGTACACCAATCCCACTTGCCTCACTAAATTTCGTTCTTCTAGGTTAAACTGTTCCTTTGCAGTAACAGTTTTCATGTTTAGGTTTCACTCTGTTTTATCCTATATGGATACATGTAGTTGGAACTCTAAATCAAACATGGTTTGTGCTAGCTCTTTGATACGTGGCACAATAATGTAGTTCCAAGTTCTATCGCTATGGTTTGTGTGCTATTGAAGTAGCCCCAAGCAGAGACTGACGAGAATCACGTTCATTGAAAGGGGTTGCCAAGCTTCCAAAAAACTGCGAGTTTCCTGAAATCTCAGCAAACATTTTTTCACCCAATCTTGATGATACTTGCAGGTAGTGATCAGTACACGAATCTCAGTTGGCTCACCAAATTTCGTTCTTCTAGGTTAAACCGTTCCTTTGCAGTAACCGTTTTCATGTTTAGGTTTCACTCTTTTTTCTCCTATATGGATACATGTAGTTGGAATCTAAATCAAACACGGTTTGTGCTAGGTCTTTGAAACTTGGCACAATAATGTAGTTCCAAGTTCTATCGCTATGGTTTGTGTGCTATTGAAGTAGCCCCAAGCAGAGACTGACGAGAATCACTTTCATAGAAAGGGGTTGCCAGGCTTCCAAAAAACTGCGAGTTTCCTGAAATCTAAGCAAACATTTTTTCACCCAATCTTGATGATACTTCTATTTAATGATCAGTACACCAATCCCACTTGGCTCACCAAATTTCGTTCTTCTAGGTTAAACCGTTCCTTTGTGTAACCGTTTTCATGTTTAGGTTTCACTCTCTTTTCTCCTATATGGATACATGTAGTTGGATCTCTAAATCAAACACGGTTTGTGCTAGCTCTTTGAAACTTGGCACAATAATGTAGTTCCAAGTTCTATCGCTATGGTTTGTGTGCTATTGAAGTAGCCCCAAGCAGAGACTGACGAGAATCACTTTCATTGAAAGTGATTGCCAAGATTCCAAAAAACTACGAGTTTCCTGAAATCTCAGCAAACATTTTTTCACCCAATCTTGATGATACTTGCAGGTAGTGATCAGTACACAAATGCCACTTGGCTCACTAAATTTCGTTCTTCTAGGTTAAACCGTTCCTTTGCAGTAACCGTTTTCATGTTTAGGTTTCACTCTGTTTTCTCCTATATGGATACATGTAGTTGGAACTCTAAAACAAACACGGTTTGTGCTAGCTCTTTGAAACTTGGCACAATAATGTAGTTCCAAGTTCTATCGCTATGGTTTCTGTGCTATTGAAGTAGCCCCAAGCAGAGACTGACGAGAATCCCTTTCATTGAAAGGGGTTGCCAGGCTTCCAAAAAACTGCGAGTTTCCTGAAATCTCAGCAAACATTTTTTCACCCAATCTTCATGATAGTTCCATTTAATGATCAGTACACCAATCACACTTGGCTCACCAAATTTCGTTCTTCTAGGTTAAACCGTTCCTTTGCAGTAACCGTTTTCATGTATAGGTTTCACTCTGTTTTCTCCTATATGGATACATGTATTTGGAACTCTAAATCAAACACGGTTTGTGCTAGCTCTTTGAGACTTGACACAATACTGTAGTTCCAAGTTCTATCGCTATGGTTTGTGTGCTATTGAAGTAGCCCCAAGCAGAGACTGACGAGAATCACTTTCATTGAAAGGGGTTGCCAAGCTTCCAAAAAACTACGAGTTTCCTGAAATCTCAGCAAACATTTTTTCACCCCATCTTGATGATACTTGCAGGTAGTGATCAGTACACGAATCTCAGTTGGCTCACCAAATTTCGTTCTTCTAGGTTAAACCGTTCCTTTGCAGTAACCGTTTTCATGTTTAGGTTTCACTCTGTTTTCTCCTATATGGATACATGTATTTGGAACTCTAAATCAAACACGGTTTGTGCTAGCTCTTTGAAACTTGACACAATACTGTAGTTCCAAGTTCTATCGCTATGGTTTGTGTGCTATTGAAGTAGCCCCAAGCAGAGACTCACGAGAATCACTTTCATTGAAAGGGGTTGCCAAGCTTCCAAAAAACTACGAGTTTCCTGAAATCTCAGCAAACATTTTTTCACCCAATCTTGATGATACTTGCAGGTAGTGATCAGTACACGAATCCCACTTGGCTCACTAAATTTCGTTCTTCTAGGTTAAACCGTTCCTTTGCAGTAACCGTTTTCAAGTTTAGGTTTCACTCTGTTTTCTCCTATATAGATACATGTAGTTGGAACTCTAAATCAAAAACGGTTTGTGCTAGCTCTTTGAAACGTGGCACAATAATGTAGTTCCAAGTTCTATCGCTATGGTTTGTGTGCTATTGAAGTAGCCCCAAGCAGAGACTGACGAGAATCTCTTTCATTGAAAGGGGTTGCCAAGCTTCCAAAAAACTGCGAGTTTCCTGAAATCTCAGCAAGCATTTTTTCACCCAATCTTGATGATACTTGCAGGTAGTGATCAGTACACGAATCCCAATTGGCTCACTCAATTTCGTTCTTCTAGGTTAAACCGTTCCTTTGCAGTAACCGTTTTCATGTTTAGGTTTCACTCTGTTTTCTCCTATATGGATACATGTAGTTGGAACTCTAAATCAAACACGGTTTGTGCTAGCTCTTTGAAACTTGGCACAATAATGTAGTTCCAAGTTCTATCGCTATGGTTTCTGTGCTATTGAAGTAGCCCCAAGCAGAGACTGACGAGAATCCCCTTTCATTGAAAGGGGTTGCCAGGCTTCCAAAAAACTGCGATTTTCCTGAAATCTAAGCAAACATTTTTTCACCCAATCTTGATGATACTTCTATTTAATGATCAGTACACCAATCCCACTTGGCTCACCAAATTTCGTTCTTCTAGGTTAAACCGTTCCTTTGTGTAACCGTTTTCATGTTTAGGTTTCACTCTGTTTTCTCCTATATGGATACATGTAGTTGGATCTCTAAATCAAACACGGTTTGTGCTAGCTCTTTGAAACTTGGCACAATAATGTAGTTCCAAGTTCTATCGCTATGGTTTGTGTGCTATTGAAGTAGCCCCAAGCAGAGACTGACGAGAATCACTTTCATTGAAAGTGATTGCCAAGCTTCCAAAAAACTACGAGTTTCCTGAAATCTCAGCAAACATTTTTTCACCCAATCTTGATGATACTTGCAGGTAGTGATCAGTACACGAATCTCAGTTGGCTCACCAAATTTCGTTCTTCTAGGTTAAACCGTTCCTTTGCAGTAACCGTTTTCATGTTTAGGTTTCACTCTGTTTTCTCCTATATGGATACATGTAGTTGGAACTCTAAATCAAAAACGGGTTGTGCTAGCTCGTTCAATCTTGGCACAATAATGTAGTTCAGAGTTCTATCGCTATGGTTTGTGTGCTATTGAAGTAGCCCCAAGCAGAGACTGACGAGAATACCTTTCATTGAAAGAGGTTGCCAAGCTTCCAAAAAACTGCGAGTTTCCTGAAATCTCAGCAAACATTTTTTCACCCAATCTTGATGATACTTCCATTTAATGATCAGTACACGAATCCCACTTGGCTCACCAAATTTCGTTCTTCTAGGTTAAACCGTTCCTTTGCAGTAACCGTTTTCATGTTTAGGTTTCACTCTGTTTTCTCCTATATGGATACATGTATTTGGAACTCTAAATCAAACACGGTTTGTGCTAGCTCTTTGAAACTTGGCACAATAATGTATTTCCAAGTTCTATCGCTATGGTTTGTGTGCTATTGAAGTAGCCCCAGCAGAGACTGACGGGAATCCCTTTCATTGAAAGGGGTTGAAAAGCTTCCAAAAAACTGCGAGTTTCCTGAAAACTCAGCAAACATTTTTTCACCCAATCTTGATGATACTTGCATGTCGTGATCAGTACACCAATCCCACTTGGCTCACCAAATTTCGTTCTTCTAGGTTAAACCGTTCCTTTGCAGTAACCGATTTCATGTTTAGGTTTCACTCTGTTTTCTCCTATAATGATACATGTAGTTGGAACTCTAAATCAAACACGGTTTGTGCCAGCTCTTTGAAACTTGGCACAATATTGTAGTTCCACGTTCTATCGCTATGGTTTGTGTGCTATTGACGTAGCCCCAAGCAGAGACTGACGAGAATCACTTTCATTGAAAGGGGTTGCCAAGCTTCCAAAAATCTGCGAGTTTCCTGAAATCTCAGCAAACATTTTTTCACCCAATCTTGATGATACTTGCAGGTAGTGATCAGTACACCATTCCCACTTGATTCACTAAATTTCGTTCTTCTAGGTTAAACTGTTCCTTTGCAGTAACCGTTTTCATGTTTAGATTTCACTCTGTTTTCTCCTATATGGATACATGTAGTTGGAACTCTAAATCAAACATCGTTTGTGCTAGCTCTTTGAAACGTGGCACAATAATGTAGTTCCAAGTTCTATCGCTATGGTTTGTGTGCTATTGAAGTAGCCCCAAGCAGAGACTGACGAGAATCACTTTCATTGAAAGGGGTTGCCAAGCTTCCAAAAAACTATGAGTTTCCTGAAATCTCAGCAAACATTTTTTCATCCAATCTTGATGATACTTCTATTTAATGATCAGTACACCAATCCCACTTGGCTCACCAAATTTCGTTCTTCTAGGTTAAACCGTTCCTTTGTGTAACCGTTTTCATGTTTAGGTTTCACTCTCTTTTCTCCTATATGGATACATGTAGTTGGAACTCAAAATCAAACACGATTTGTGCTAGCTCTTTGAAAGTTGGCACAATAATGTAGTTCCAAGTTCTATCGCTATGGTTTGTGTGCTATTGAAGTAGCCCCAAGCAGAGACTGACGAGAATCTCTTTCATTGAAAGGGGTTGCCAAGCTTCCAAAAAACTACGAGTTTCCTGAAATCTCAGCAAACATTTTTTCACCCAATCTTGATGATACTTGCATGTAGTGATCAGTACACAAATGCCACTTGGCTCACCAAATTTCGTTCTTCTAGGTTAAACCGTTCCTTTGCAGTAACCGTTTTCATGTTTAGGTTTCACTCTGTTTTCTCCTATATAGATATATGTAGTTGGAACTCTAAATGAAACATGGTTTGTGCTAGCTCTTTGAAACTTGGTACAATAATGTAGTTCCAAGTTCTATCGCTATGGTTTGTGTGCTATTGAAGTAGCCCCAAGCAGAGACTGACGAGAATCCCTTTCATTGAAAGAGGTTGCCAAGCTTTCAAAAAACTGCGAGTTTCCTGAAATCTCAGCAAACATTTTTTCACCCAATCTTGATGATACTTCCATTTAATGATCAGTACACCAATCCCACTTGGCTCACCTATTTTCGTTCTTCTAGGTTAAACCGTTCCTTCGCAGTAACCGTTTTCATGTTTAGGTTTCACTCTGTTTTCTCCTATATGGATACATGTAGTTGGAACTCTAAGTCAAACACGGTTTGTGCTAGCTCTTTGAAAGTTGGCACAATAATGTAGTTCCATGTTCTATCGCTATGGTTTGTGTGCTATTGAAGTAGCCCCAAGCAGAGACTGAAGAGAATCCCTTTAATTGAAAGGGGTTGAAAAGCTTCCAAAAAACTGCGAGTTTCCTGAAAACTCAGCAAACATTTTTTCACCCAATCTTGATGATACTTGCATGTAGTGATCAGTACACCAATCCCACTTGGCTCACCAAGTTTCGTTCTTCTAGGTTAAACCGTTCCTTTGCAGTAACCGTTTTCATGTTTAGGTTTCACTCTGTTTTCTCCTATATGGATACATATAGTTGGAACTCTAAATCAAAAACGGTTTGTGCTAGCTCGTTGAAACTTGGCACAATAATGTAGTTCCAAGTTCTATCGCTATGGTTTGTGTGCTATTGAAGTAGCCCCAAGCAGAGACTGACGAGAATCACTTTCATTGAAATGGGTTGGAGGCTTCCAAAAAATTGCGAGTTTCCTGAAATCTCAGCAAACATTTTTTCACCCAATCTTGATGATACTCCCATTTAATGATTAGTACACCAATCCCACTTGGCTCACCAAATTTCGTTCTTCTAGGTTAAACCGTTCCTTTGCAGTAACCGTTTTCATGTTTAGGTTTCACTCTGTTTTCTCCTATATGGATACATGTAGTTGGATCTCTAAATCAAACACGGTTTGTGCTAGCCCTTTGAAACTTGGCACAATAATGTAGTTCCAAGTTGTATCGCTATGGTTTGTGTGCTATTGAAGTAGCCCCAAGCAGAGACTGACGAGAATCCCTTTCATAGAAAGGGGTTGCCAGGCTTCCAAAAAACTGCGAGTTTCCTGAAATCTCAGCAAACATTTTTTCACCCAATCTTGATGATCCTTCCATTTTATGATCAGTACACCAATCCCACTTGGCTCACCAAATTTCGTTCTTCTAGGTTAAACCGTTCCTTTGCAGTAACCGTTTTCATGTTTAGGTTTCACTCTGTTTTCTCCTATATTGATACATGTAGTTGGAACTCTAAATCAAACACGGTTTGTGCTAGCTCTTTGATACTTGGCACAATATTGTAGTTCCAAGTTCTATCGCTATGGTTTGTGTGCTACTGAAGTAGCCCCAAGCAGAGACTGACGAGAATCCCTTTCATTGAAAGGGGTTGCCAAGCTTCCAAAAAACTGCGAGTTTCCTGAAATCTCAGCAAACATTTTTACACCCAATATTGATGATACTTGCAGGTAGTGATCAGTACACGAATCCCACTTGGCTCACTAAATTTCGTTCTTCTAGGTTTAACCGTTCCTTTGCAGTAACCGTTTTCAAGTTTAGCTTTCACTCTGTTTTCTCCTATATAGATACATGTAGTTGGAACTCTAAATCAAACACGGTTTGTGCTAGCTCTTTGAAACTTGGCACAATAATGTAGTTCCAAGTTCTATCGCTATGGTTTGTGTGCTATTGAAGTAGCCCCAAGCAGAGACTGACGAGAATCCTTTTCATAGAAAGGGGTTGCCAGGCTTCCAAATAACTGCGAGTTTCCTGAAATCTCAGCAAACATTTTTTCACCCAATCTTGATGATACTTGCATGTAGTGATCAGTACACCAATCCCACTTGCCTCACTAAATTTCGTTCTTCTAGGTTAAACTGTTCCTTTGCAGTAACAGTTTTCATGTTTAGGTTTCACTCTGTTTTATCCTATATGGATACATGTAGTTGGAACTCTAAATCAAACATGGTTTGTGCTAGCTCTTTGATACGTGGCACAATAATGTAGTTCCAAGTTCTATCGCTATGGTTTGTGTGCTATTGAAGTAGCCCCAAGCAGAGACTGACGAGAATCACGTTCATTGAAAGGGGTTGCCAAGCTTCCAAAAAACTGCGAGTTTCCTGAAATCTCAGCAAACATTTTTTCACCCAATCTTGATGATACTTGCAGGTAGTGATCAGTACACGAATCTCAGTTGGCTCACCAAATTTCGTTCTTCTAGGTTAAACCGTTCCTTTGCAGTAACCGTTTTCATGTTTAGGTTTCACTCTGTTTTCTCCTATATGGATACATGTAGTTGGAATCTAAATCAAACACGGTTTGTGCTAGGTCTTTGAAACTTGGCACAATAATGTAGTTCCAAGTTCTATCGCTATGGTTTGTGTGCTATTGAAGTAGCCCCAAGCAGAGACTGACGAGAATCACTTTCATAGAAAGGGGTTGCCAGGCTTCCAAAAAACTGCGAGTTTCCTGAAATCTAAGCAAACATTTTTTCACCCGATCTTGATGATACTTCTATTTAATGATCAGTACACCAATCCCACTTGGCTCACCAAATTTCGTTCTTCTAGGTTAAACCGTTCCTTTGTGTAACCGTTTTCATGTTTAGGTTTCACTCTCTTTTCTCCTATATGGATACATGTAGTTGGATCTCTAAATCAAACACGGTTTGTGCTACCTCTTTGAAACTTGGCACAATAATGTAGTTCCAAGTTCTATCGCTATGGTTTGTGTGCTATTGAAGTAGCCCCAAGCAGAGACTGACGAGAATCACTTTCATTGAAAGTGATTGCCAAGCTTCCAAAAAACTACGAGTTTCCTGAAATCTCAGCAAACATTTTTTCACCCAATCTTGATGATACTTGCAGGTAGTGATCAGTACACGAATCTCAGTTGGCTCACCAAATTTCGTTCTTCTAGGTTAAACCGTTCCTTTGCAGTAACCGTTTTCAAGTTTAGGTTTCACTCTGTTTTCTCCTATATGGATACATGTAGTTGGAACTCTAAATCAAAAACGGGTTGTGCTAGCTCGTTCAATCTTGGCACAATAATGTAGTTCCAAGTTCTATCGCTATGGTTTGTGTGCTATTGAAGTAGCCCCAAGCAGAGACTGACGAGAATACCTTTCATTGAAAGAGGTTGCCAAGCTTCCAAAAAACTGCGAGTTTCCTGAAATCTCAGCAAACATTTTTTCACCCAATCTTGATGATACTTCCATTTAATGATCAGTACACGAATCCCACTTGGCTCACCAAATTTCGTTCTTCTAGGTTAAACCGTTCCTTTGCAGTAACCGATTTCATGTTTAGGTTTCACTCTGTTTTCTCCTATAATGATACATGTAGTTGGAACTCTAAATCAAACACGGTTTGTGCCAGCTCTTTGAAACTTGGCACAATATTGTAGTTCCAAGTTCTATCGCTATGGTTTGTGTGCTATTGACGTAGCCCCAAGCAGAGACTGACGAGAATCACTTTCATTGAAAGGGGTTGCCAAGCTTCCAAAAATCTGCGAGTTTCCTGAAATCTCAGCAAACATTTTTTCACCCAATCTTGATGATACTTGCAGGTAGTGATCAGTACACCATTCCCACTTGATTCACTAAATTTCGTTCTTCTAGGTTAAACTGTTCCTTTGCAGTAACCGTTTTCATGTTTAGATTTCACTCTGTTTTCTCCTATATGGATACATGTAGTTGGAACTCTAAATCAAACATCGTTTGTGCTAGCTCTTTGAAACGTGGCACAATAATGTAGTTCCAAGTTCTATCGCTATGGTTTGTGTGCTATTGAAGTAGCCCCAAGCAGAGACTGACGAGAATCACTTTCATTGAAAGGGGTTGCCAAGCTTCCAAAAAACTATGAGTTTCCTGAAATCTCAGCAAACATTTTTTCATCCAATCTTGATGATACTTCTATTTAATGATCAGTACACCAATCCCACTTGGCTCACCAAATTTCGTTCTTCTAGGTTAAACCGTTCCTTTGTGTAACCGTTTTCATGTTTAGGTTTCACTCTCTTTTCTCCTATATGGATACATGTAGTTGGAACTCAAAATCAAACACGGTTTGTGCTAGCTCTTTGAAAGTTGGCACAATAATGTAGTTCCAAGTTCTATCGCTATGGTTTGTGTGCTATTGAAGTAGCCCCAAGCAGAGACTGACGAGAATCTCTTTCATTGAAAGGGGTTGCCAAGCTTCCAAAAAACTACGAGTTTCCTGAAATCTCAGCAAACATTTTTTCACCCAATCTTGATGATACTTGCATGTAGTGATCAGTACACAAATGCCACTTGGCTCACCAAATTTCGTTCTTCTAGGTTAAACCGTTCCTTTGCAGTAACCGTTTTCATGTTTAGGTTTCACTCTGTTTTCTCCTATATAGATATATGTAGTTGGAACTCTAAATGAAACATGGTTTGTGCTAGCTCTTTGAAACTTGGTACAATAATGTAGTTCCAAGTTCTATCGCTATGGTTTGTGTGCTATTGAAGTAGCCCCAAGCAGAGACTGACGAGAATCCCTTTCATTGAAAGAGGTTGCCAAGCTTTCAAAAAACTGCGAGTTTCCTGAAATCTCAGCAAACATTTTTTCACCCAATCTTGATGATACTTCCATTTAATGATCAGTACACCAATCCCACTTGGCTCACCTATTTTCGTTCTTCTAGGTTAAACCGTTCCTTCGCAGTAACCGTTTTCATGTTTAGGTTTCACTCTGTTTTCTCCTATATGGATACATGTAGTTGGAACTCTAAGTCAAACACGGTTTGTGCTAGCTCTTTGAAAGTTGGCACAATAATGTAGTTCCATGTTCTATCGCTATGGTTTGTGTGCTATTGAAGTAGCCCCAAGCAGAGACTGAAGAGAATCCCTTTAATTGAAAGGGGTTGAAAAGCTTCCAAAAAACTGCGAGTTTCCTGAAAACTCAGCAAACATTTTTTCACCCAATCTTGATGATACTTGCATGTAGTGATCAGTACACCAATCCCACTTGGCTCACCAAGTTTCGTTCTTCTAGGTTAAACCGTTCCTTTGCAGTAACCGTTTTCATGTTTAGGTTTCACTCTGTTTTCTCCTATATGTATACATGTAGTTGGAACTCTAAATCAAACACGGTTTGTGCTAGCTCTTTGAAACTTGGCACAATAATGTAGTTCCAAGTTCTATCGCTATGGTTTGTGTGCTATTGAAGTAGCCCCAAGCAGAGACTGACGAGAATCACTTTCATTGAAATGGGTTGGAGGCTTCCAAAAAATTGCGAGTTTCCTGAAATCTCAGCAAACATTTTTTCACCCAATCTTGATGATACTCCCATTTAATGATTAGTACACCAATCCCACTTGGCTCACCAAATTTCGTTCTTCTAGGTTAAACCGTTCCTTTGCAGTAACCGTTTTCATGTTTAGGTTTCACTCTGTTTTCTCCTATATGGATACATGTAGTTGGATCTCTAAATCAAACACGGTTTGTGCTAGCCCTTTGAAACTTGGCACAATAATGTAGTTCCAAGTTGTATCGCTATGGTTTGTGTGCTATTGAAGTAGCCCCAAGCAGAGACTGACGAGAATCCCTTTCATAGAAAGGGGTTGCCAGGCTTCCAAAAAACTGCGAGTTTCCTGAAATCTCAGCAAACATTTTTTCACCCAATCTTGATGATCCTTCCATTTTATGATCAGTACACCAATCCCACTTGGCTCACCAAATTTCGTTCTTCTAGGTTAAACCGTTCCTTTGCAGTAACCGTTTTCATGTTTAGGTTTCACTCTGTTTTCTCCTATATTGATACATGTAGTTGGAACTCTAAATCAAACACGGTTTGTGCTAGCTCTTTGATACTTGGCACAATATTGTAGTTCCAAGTTCTATCGCTATGGTTTGTGTGCTATTGAAGTAGCCCCAAGCAGAGACTGACGAGAATCCCTTTCATTGAAAGGGGTTGCCAAGCTTCCAAAAAACTGCGAGTTTCCTGAAATCTCAGCAAACATTTTTACACCCAATATTGATGATACTTGCAGGTAGTGATCAGTACACGAATCCCACTTGGCTCACTAAATTTCGTTCTTCTAGGTTTAACCGTTCCTTTGCAGTAACCGTTTTCAAGTTTAGCTTTCACTCTGTTTTCTCCTATATAGATACATGTAGTTGGAACTCTAAATCAAACACGGTTTGTGCTAGCTCTTTGAAACTTGGCACAATAATGTAGTTCCAAGTTCTATCGCTATGGTTTGTGTGCTATTGAAGTAGCCCCAAGCAGAGACTGACGAGAATCCTTTTCATAGAAAGGGGTTGCCAGGCTTCCAAATAACTGCGAGTTTCCTGAAATCTCAGCAAACATTTTTTCACCCAATCTTGATGATACTTGCATGTAGTGATCAGTACACCAATCCCACTTGCCTCACTAAATTTCGTTCTTCTAGGTTAAACTGTTCCTTTGCAGTAACAGTTTTCATGTTTAGGTTTCACTCTGTTTTATCCTATATGGATACATGTAGTTGGAACTCTAAATCAAACATGGTTTGTGCTAGCTCTTTGATACGTGGCACAATAATGTAGTTCCAAGTTCTATCGCTATGGTTTGTGTGCTATTGAAGTAGCCCCAAGCAGAGACTGACGAGAATCACGTTCATTGAAAGGGGTTGCCAAGCTTCCAAAAAACTGCGAGTTTCCTGAAATCTCAGCAAACATTTTTTCACCCAATCTTGATGATACTTGCAGGTAGTGATCAGTACACGAATCTCAGTTGGCTCACCAAATTTCGTTCTTCTAGGTTAAACCGTTCCTTTGCAGTAACCGTTTTCATGTTTAGGTTTCACTCTGTTTTCTCCTATATGGATACATATAGTTGGAATCTAAATCAAACACGGTTTGTGCTAGGTCTTTGAAACTTGGCACAATAATGTAGTTCCAAGTTCTATCGCTATGGTTTGTGTGCTATTGAAGTAGCCCCAAGCAGAGACTGACGAGAATCACTTTCATAGAAAGGGGTTGCCAGGCTTCCAAAAAACTGCGAGTTTCCTGAAATCTAAGCAAACATTTTTTCACCCGATCTTGATGATACTTCTATTTAATGATCAGTACACCAATCCCACTTGGCTCACCAAATTTCGTTCTTCTAGGTTAAACCGTTCCTTTGTGTAACCGTTTTCATGTTTAGGTTTCACTCTCTTTTCTCCTATATGGATACATGTAGTTGGATCTCTAAATCAAACACGGTTTGTGCTAGCTCTTTGAAACTTGGCACAATAATGTAGTTCCAAGTTCTATCGCTATGGTTTGTGTGCTATTGAAGTAGCCCCAAGCAGAGACTGACGAGAATCACTTTCATTGAAAGTGATTGCCAAGATTCCAAAAAACTACGAGTTTCCTGAAATCTCAGCAAACATTTTTTCACCCAATCTTGATGATACTTGCAGGTAGTGATCAGTACACAAATGCCACTTGGCTCACTAAATTTCGTTCTTCTAGGTTAAACCGTTCCTTTGCAGTAACCGTTTTCATGTTTAGGTTTCACTCTGTTTTCTCCTATATGGATACATGTAGTTGGAACTCTAAATGAAACACGGTTTGTGCTAGCTCTTTGAAACTTGGCACAATAATGTAGTTCCAAGTTCTATCGCTATGGTTTCTGTGCTATTGAAGTAGCCCCAAGCAGAGACTGACGAGAATCCCTTTCATTGAAAGGGGTTGCCAGGCTTCCAAAAAACTGCGAGTTTCCTGAAATCTCAGCAAACATTTTTTCACCCAATCTTCATGATAGTTCCATTTAATGATCAGTACACCAATCACACTTGGCTCACCAAATTTCGTTCTTCTAGGTTAAACCGTTCCTTTGCAGTAACCGTTTTCATGTTTAGGTTTCACTCTGTTTTCTCCTATATGGATACATGTATTTGGAACTCTAAATCAAACACGGTTTGTGCTAGCTCTTTGAGACTTGACACAATACTGTAGTTCCAAGTTCTATCGCTATGGTTTGTGTGCTATTGAAGTAGCCCCAAGCAGAGACTGACGAGAATCACTTTCATTGAAAGGGGTTGCCAAGCTTCCAAAAAACTACGAGTTTCCTGAAATCTCAGCAAACATTTTTTCACCCCATCTTGATGATACTTGCAGGTAGTGATCAGTACACGAATCTCAGTTGGCTCACCAAATTTCGTTCTTCTAGGTTAAACCGTTCCTTTGCAGTAACCGTTTTCATGTTTAGGTTTCACTCTGTTTTCTCCTATATGGATACATGTATTTGGAACTCTAAATCAAACACGGTTTGTGCTAGCTCTTTGAAACTTGACACAATACTGTAGTTCCAAGTTCTATCGCTATGGTTTGTGTGCTATTGAAGTAGCCCCAAGCAGAGACTCACGAGAATCACTTTCATTGAAAGGGGTTGCCAAGCTTCCAAAAAACTACGAGTTTCCTGAAATCTCAGCAAACATTTTTTCACCCAATCTTGATGATACTTGCAGGTAGTGATCAGTACACGAATCCCACTTGGCTCACTAAATTTCGTTCTTCTAAGTTAAACCGTTCCTTTGCAGTAACCGTTTTCAAGTTTAGGTTTCACTCTGTTTTCTCCTATATAGATACATGTAGTTGGAACTCTAAATCAAAAACGGTTTGTGCTAGCTCTTTGAAACGTGGCACAATAATGTAGTTCCAAGTTCAATCGCTATGGTTTGTGTGCTATTGAAGTAGCCCCAAGCAGAGACTGACGAGAATCTCTTTCATTGAAAGGGGTTGCCAAGCTTCCAAAAAACTGCGAGTTTCCTGAAATCTCAGCAAGCATTTTTTCACCCAATCTTGATGATACTTGCAGGTAGTGATCAGTACACGAATCCCAAATGGCTCACTCAATTTCGTTCTTCTAGGTTAAACCGTTCCTTTGCAGTAACCGTTTTCATGTTTAGGTTTCACTCTGTTTTCTCCTATATGGATACATGTAGTTGGAACTCTAAATCAAACACGGTTTGTGCTAGCTCTTTGAAACTTGGCACAATAATGTAGTTCCAAGTTCTATCGCTATGGTTTCTGTGCTATTGAAGTAGCCCCAAGCAGAGACTGACGAGAATCCCTTTCATTGAAAGGGGTTGCCAGGCTTCCAAAAAACTGCGAGTTTCCTGAAATCTAAGCAAACATTTTTTTCACCCAATCTTGATGATACTTCTATTTAATGATCAGTACACCAATCCCACTTGGCTCACCAAATTTCGTTCTTCTAGGTTAAACCGTTCCTTTGTGTAACCGTTTTCATGTTTAGGTTTCACTCTGTTTTCTCCTATATGGATACATGTAGTTGGATCTCTAAATCAAACACGGTTTGTGCTAGCTCTTTGAAACTTGGC
The DNA here is from genome assembly GCF_045843805.1 of Urocitellus parryii. Lineage (NCBI taxonomy): Eukaryota > Metazoa > Chordata > Mammalia > Rodentia > Sciuridae > Urocitellus > Urocitellus parryii. The sequence goes on from NW_027551825.1 coordinate 64,403, forward strand.
ACAATAATGTAGTTCCAAGTTCTATCGCTATGGTTTGTGTGCTATTGAAGTAGCCCCCAAGCAGAGACTGACGAGAATCACTTTCTTGAAAGTGATTGCCAAGCTTCCAAAAAACTACGAGTTTCCTGAAATCTCAGCAAACATTTTTTCACCCAATCTTGATGATACTTGCAGGTAGTGATCAGTACACGAATCTCAGTTGGCTCACCAAATTTCGTTCTTCTAGGTTAAACCGTTCCTTTGCAGTAACCGTTTTCATGTTTAGGTTTCACTCTGTTTTCTCCTATATGGATACATGTAGTTGGAATCTAAATCAAACACGGTTTGTGCTAGGTCTTTGAAACTTGGCACAATAATGTAGTTCCAAGTTCTATCGCTATGGTTTGTGTGCTATTGAAGTAGCCCCAAGCAGAGACTGACGAGAATCACTTTCATAGAAAGGGGTTGCCAGGCTTCCAAAAAACTGCGAGTTTCCTGAAATCTAAGCAAACATTTTTTCACCCGATCTTGATGATACTTCTATTTAATGATCAGTACACCAATCCCACTTGGCTCACCAAATTTCGTTCTTCTAGGTTAAACCGTTCCTTTGTGTAACCGTTTTCATGTTTAGGTTTCACTCTCTTTTCTCCTATATGGATACATGTAGTTGGATCTCTAAATCAAACACGGTTTGTGCTAGCTCTTTGAAACTTGGCACAATAATGTAGTTCCAAGTTCTATCGCTATGGTTTGTGTGCTATTGAAGTAGCCCCAAGCAGAGACTGACGAGAATCACTTTCATTGAAAGTGATTGCCAAGATTCCAAAAAACTACGAGTTTCCTGAAATCTCAGCAAACATTTTTTCACCCAATCTTGATGATACTTGCAGGTAGTGATCAGTACACAAATGCCACTTGGCTCACTAAATTTCGTTCTTCTAGGTTAAACCGTTCCTTTGCAGTAACCGTTTTCATGTTTAGGTTTCACTCTGTTTTCTCCTATATGGATACATGTAGTTGGAACTCTAAATGAAACACGGTTTGTGCTAGCTCTTTGAAACTTGGCACAATAATGTAGTTCCAAGTTCTATCGCTATGGTTTCTGTGCTATTGAAGTAGCCCCAAGCAGAGACTGACGAGAATCCCTTTCATTGAAAGGGGTTGCCAGGCTTCCAAAAAACTGCGAGTTTCCTGAAATCTCAGCAAACATTTTTTCACCCAATCTTCATGATAGTTCCATTTAATGATCAGTACACCAATCACACTTGGCTCACCAAATTTCGTTCTTCTAGGTTAAACCGTTCCTTTGCAGTAACCGTTTTCATGTTTAGGTTTCACTCTGTTTTCTCCTATATGGATACATGTATTTGGAACTCTAAATCAAACACGGTTTGTGCTAGCTCTTTGAGACTTGACACAATACTGTAGTTCCAAGTTCTATCGCTATGGTTTGTGTGCTATTGAAGTAGCCCCAAGCAGAGACTGACGAGAATCACTTTCATTGAAAGGGTTGCCAAGCTTCCAAAAAACTACGAGTTTCCTGAAATCTCAGCAAACATTTTTTCACCCCATCTTGATGATACTTGCAGGTAGTGATCAGTACACGAATCTCAGTTGGCTCACCAAATTTCGTTCTTCTAGGTTAAACCGTTCCTTTGCAGTAACCGTTTTCATGTTTAGGTTTCACTCTGTTTTCTCCTATATGGATACATGTATTTGGAACTCTAAATCAAACACGGTTTGTGCTAGCTCTTTGAAACTTGACACAATACTGTAGTTCCAAGTTCTATCGCTATGGTTTGTGTGCTATTGAAGTAGCCCCAAGCAGAGACTCACGAGAATCACTTTCATTGAAAGGGGTTGCCAAGCTTACAAAAAACTACGAGTTTCCTGAAATCTCAGCAAACATTTTTTCACCCAATCTTGATGATACTTGCAGGTAGTGATCAGTACACGAATCCCACTTGGCTCACTAAATTTCGTTCTTCTAAGTTAAACCGTTCCTTTGCAGTAACCGTTTTCAAGTTTAGGTTTCACTCTGTTTTCTCCTATATAGATACATGTAGTTGGAACTCTAAATCAAAAACGGTTTGTGCTAGCTCTTTGAAACGTGGCACAATAATGTAGTTCCAAGTTCAATCGCTATGGTTTGTGTGCTATTGAAGTAGCCCCAAGCAGAGACTGACGAGAATCTCTTTCATTGAAAGGGGTTGCCAAGCTTCCAAAAAACTGCGAGTTTCCTGAAATCTCAGCAAGCATTTTTTCACCCAATCTTGATGATACTTGCAGGTAGTGATCAGTACACGAATCCCAAATGGCTCACTCAATTTCGTTCTTCTAGGTTAAACCGTTCCTTTGCAGTAACCGTTTTCATGTTTAGGTTTCACTCTGTTTTCTCCTATATGGATACATGTAGTTGGAACTCTAAATCAAACACGGTTTGTGCTAGCTCTTTGAAACTTGGCACAATAATGTAGTTCCAAGTTCTATCGCTATGGTTTCTGTGCTATTGAAGTAGCCCCAAGCAGAGACTGACGAGAATCCCTTTCATTGAAAGGGGTTGCCAGGCTTCCAAAAAACTGCGAGTTTCCTGAAATCTAAGCAAACATTTTTTCACCCAATCTTGATGATACTTCTATTTAATGATCAGTACACCAATCCCACTTGGCTCACCAAATTTCGTTCTTCTAGGTTAAACCGTTCCTTTGTGTAACCGTTTTCATGTTTAGGTTTCACTCTGTTTTCTCCTATATGGATACATGTAGTTGGATCTCTAAATCAAACACGGTTTGTGCTAGCTCTTTGAAACTTGGCACAATAATGTAGTTCCAAGTTCTATCGCTATGGTTTGTGTGCTATTGAAGTAGCCCCAAGCAGAGACTGACGAGAATCACTTTCATTGAAAGTGATTGCCAAGCTTCCAAAAAACTACGAGTTTCCTGAAATCTCAGCAAACATTTTTTCACCCAATCTTGATGATACTTGCAGGTAGTGATCAGTACACGAATCTCAGTTGGCTCACCAAATTTCGTTCTTCTAGGTTAAACCGTTCCTTTGCAGTAACCGTTTTCATGTTTAGGTTTCACTCTGTTTTCTCCTATATGGATACATGTAGTTGGAACTCTAAATCAAAAACGGGTTGTGCTAGCTCGTTCAATCTTGGCACAATAATGTAGTTCCAAGTTCTATCGCTATGGTTTGTGTGCTATTGAAGTAGCCCCAAGCAGAGACTGACGAGAATACCTTTCATTGAAAGAGGTTGCCAAGCTTCCAAAAAACTGCGAGTTTCCTGAAATCTCAGCAAACATTTTTTCACCCAATCTTGATGATACTTCCATTTAATGATCAGTACACGAATCCCACTTGGCTCACCAAATTTCGTTCTTCTAGGTTAAACCGTTCCTTTGTGTAACCGTTTTCATGTTTAGGTTTCACTCTCTTTTCTCCTATATGGATACATGTAGTTGGAACTCTAAATCAAACACGGTTTGTGCTAGCTCTTTGAAACTTGGCACAATAATGTAGTTCCAAGTTCTATCGCTATGGTTTGTGTGCTATTGAAGTAGCGCCAAGCAGAGACTGACGAGAATCACTTTCATAGAAAGGGGTTGCCAGGCTTCCAAAAAACTGCGAGTTTCCTGAAGTCTCAGCAAACATTTTTTCACCCAATCTTGATGATACTTGCAGGTAGTGATCAGTACACGAATCCCACTTGGCTCACTAAATTTCGTTCTTCTAGGTTAAACCGTTCCTTTGCAGTAACCGTTTTCATGTTTAGGTTTCACTCTGTTTTCTCCTATATGGATACATGTAGTTGGAACTCTAAATCAAACACGGTTTGTGAAGCTCTTTGAAACTTGGCACAATAATGTAGTTCCAAGTTCTATCGCTATGGTTTGTGTGCTATTGAAGTAGCCCCAAGCAGAGACTGACGAGAATCACTTTCATTGAAAGGGGTTGCCAAGCTTCCAAAAAACTACGAGTTTCCTGAAATCTCAGCAAACATTTTTTCACCCAATCTTGATGATACTTGCATGTAGTGATCAGTACACAAATGCCACTTGGCTCACCAAATTTCGTTCTTCTAGGTTAAACCGTTCCTTTGCAGTAACCGTTTTCATGTTTAGGTTTCACTCTGTTTTCTCCTATATGGATACATGTAGTTGGAACTCTAAATCAAACACGGTTTGTGCTAGCTCTTTGAAACTTGGCACAATAATGTAGTTCCAAGTTCTATCGCTATGGTTTCTGTGCTATTGAAGTAGCCCCAAGCAGAGACTGACGAGAATACCTTTCATTGAAAGGGGTTGCCAGGCTTCCAAAAAACTGCGAGTTTCCTGAAATCTAAGCAAACATTTTTTCACCCAATCTTGATGATACTTCTATTTAATGATCAGTACACCAATCCCACTTGGCTCACCAAATTTCGTTCTTCTAGGTTAAACCATTCCTTTGCAGTAACCGTTTTCATGTTTAGGTTTCACTCTGTTTTCTCCTATATGGATATATGTAGTTGGAACTCTAAATGAAACATGGTTTGTGCTAGCTCTTTGAAACTTGGTACAATAATGTAGTTCCAAGTTCTATCGCTATGGTTTGTGTGCTATTGAAGTAGCCCCAAGCAGAGACTGACGAGAATCCCTTTCATAGAAAGGGGTTGCCAGGCTTCCAAAAAACTGCGAGTTTCCTGAAATCTCAGCAAACATTTTTTCACCCAATCTTGATGATCCTTCCATTTTATGATCAGTACACCAATCCCACTTGGCTCACCAAATTTCGTTCTTCTAGGTTAAACCGTTCCTTTGCAGTAACCGTTTTCATGTTTAGGTTTCACTCTGTTTTCTCCTATATTGATACATGTAGTTGGAACTCTAAATCAAACACGGTTTGTGCTAGCTCTTTGATACTTGGCACAATATTGTAGTTCCAAGTTCTATCGCTATGGTTTGTGTGCTATTGAAGTAGCCCAAGCAGAGACTGACGAGAATCCCTTTCATTGAAAGGGGTTGCCAAGCTTCCAAAAAACTGCGAGTTTCCTGAAATCTCAGCAAACATTTTTTCACCCAATCTTGATGATACTTGCAGGTAGTGATCAGTACACCAATCCCACTTGCCTCACTAAATTTCGTTCTTCTAGGTTAAACTGTTCCTTTGCAGTAACCGTTTTCATGTTTAGGTTTCACTCTGTTTTCTCCTATATGGATACATGTAGTTGGAACTCTAAATCAAACATGGTTTGTGCTAGCTCTTTGATACGTGGCACAATAATGTAGTTCCAAGTTCTATCGCTATGGTTTGTGTGCTATTGAAGTAGCCCCAAGCAGAGACTGACGAGAATCACGTTCATTGAAAGGGGTTGCCAAGCTTCCAAAAAACTGCGAGTTTCCTGAAATCTCAGCAAACATTTTTTCACCCAATCTTGATGATACTTGCAGGTAGTGATCAGTACACGAATCTCAGTTGGCTCACCAAATTTCGTTCTTCTAGGTTAAACCGTTCCTTTGCAGTAACCGTTTTCATGTTTAGGTTTCACTCTGTTTTCTCCTATATGGATACATGTAGTTGGAACTCTAAATCAAACACGGTTTGTGCTAGCTCTTTGAAACTTGACACAATACTGTAGTTCCAAGTTCTGTCGCTATGGTTTGTGTGCTATTGAAGTAGCCCCAAGCAGAGACTGACGAGAATCACTTTCATTGAAAGGGGTTGCCATCTTCCAAAAAACTACGAGTTTCCTGAAATCTCAGCAAACATTTTTTCACCCAATCTTGATGATACTTCTATTTAATGATCAGTACACGAATCCCACTTGGCTCACTAAATTTCGTTCTTCTAGGTTAAACCGTTCCTTTGCAGTAACCGTTTTCAAGTTTAGGTTTCACTCTGTTTTCTCCTATATAGATACATGTAGTTGGAACTCTAAATCAAAAACGGTTTGTGCTAGCTCTTTGAAACTTGGCACAATAATTTAGTTCCAAGTTCTATCGCTATGGTTTGTGTGCTATTGAAGTAGCCCCAAGCAGAGACTGACGAGAATCTCTTTCATTGAAAGGGGTTGCCAAGCTTCCAAAAAACTGCGAGTTTCCTGAAATCTCAGCAAGCATTTTTTCACCCAATCTTGATGATACTTGCAGGTAGTGATCAGTACACGAATCCCACTTGGCTCACTCAATTTCGTTCTTCTAGGTTAAACCGTTCCTTTGCAGTAACCGTTTTCATGTTTAGGTTTCACTCTGTTTTCTCCTATATAGATACATGTAGTTGGAACTCTAAATCAAACACGGTTTGTGCTAGCTCTTTGAAACTTGGCACAATAATGTAGTTCCAAGTTCTATCGCTATGGTTTGTGTGCTATTGAAGTAGCCCCAAGCAGAGACTGACGAGAATCTCTTTCATTGAAAGGGGTTGCCAGGCTTCCAAAAAACTGCGAGTTTCCTGAAATCTCAGCAAACATTTTTTCACCCAATCTTGATGATACTTGCAGGTAGTGATCAGTACACGAATCTCAGTTGGCTCACCAAATTTCGTTCTTCTAGGTTAAACCGTTCCTTTGCAGTAACCGTTTTCATGTTTAGGTTTCACTCTGTTTTCTCCTATATGGATACATGTAGTTGGAACTCTAAATCAAACACGGTTTGTGCTAGCTCTTTGAAACTTGGCACAATAATGTAGTTCCAAGTTCTATCGCTATGGTTTCTGTGCTATTGAAGTAGCCCCAAGCAGAGACTGACGAGAATCCCTTTCATTGAAAGGGGTTGCCAGGCTTCCAAAAAACTGCGATTTTCCTGAAATCTAAGCAAACATTTTTTCACCCAATCTTGATGATACTTCTATTTAATGATCAGTACACCAATCCCACTTGGCTCACCAAATTTCGTTCTTCTAGGTTAAACCGTTCCTTTGTGTAACCGTTTTCATGTTTAGGTTTCACTCTCTTTTCTCCTATATGGATACATGTAGTTGGAACTCTAAATCAAACACGGTTTGTGCTAGCTCTTTGAAACTTGGCACAATAATGTAGTTCCAAGTTCTATCGCTATGGTTTGTGTGCTATTGAAGTAGCCCCAAGCAGAGACTGACGAGAATCACTTTCATTGAAAGTGATTGCCAAGCTTCCAAAAAACTACGAGTTTCCTGAAATCTCAGCAAACATTTTTTCACCCAATCTTGATGATACTTGCAGGTAGTGATCAGTACACAAATGCCACTTGGCTCACTAAATTTCGTTCTTCTAGGTTAAACCGTTCCTTTACAGTAACCGTTTTCATGTTTAGGTTTCACTCTGTTTTCTCCTATATGGATACATGTAGTTGGAACTCTAAATCAAACACGGTTTGTGCTAGCTCTTTGAAACTTGGCACAATAATGTAGTTCCAAGTTCTATCGCTATGGTTTGTGTGCTATTGAAGTAGCCCCAAGCAGAGACTGACGAGAATCCTTTTCATAGAAAGGGGTTGCCAGGCTTCCAAAAAACTGCGAGTTTCCTGAAATCTCAGCAAACATTTTTTCACCCAATCTTGATGATACTTGCAGGTAGTGATCAGTACACGAATCTCAGTTGGCTCACCAAATTTCGTTCTTCTAGGTTAAACCGTTCCTTTGCAGTAACCGTTTTCATGTTTAGGTTTCACTCTGTTTTCTCCTATATGGATACATGTAGTTGGAACTCTAAATCAAACACGGTTTGTGCTAGCTCTTTGAAACTTGGCACAATAATGTAGTTCCAAGTTCTATCGCTATGGTTTCTGTGCTATTGAAGTAGCCCCAAGCAGAGACTGACGAGAATACCTTTCATTGAAAGGGGTTGCCAGGCTTCCAAAAAACTGCGAGTTTCCTGAAATCTAAGCAAATATTTTTTCACCCAATCTTGATGATACTTCTATTTAATGATCAGTACACCAATCCCACTTGGCTCACCAAATTTCGTTCTTCTAGGTTAAACCGTTCCTTTGTGTAACCGTTTTCATGTTTAGGTTTCACTCTCTTTTCTCCTATATGGATACATGTAGTTGGAACTCTAAATCAAACACGGTTTGTGCTAGCTCTTTGAAACTTGGCACAATAATGTAGTTCCAAGTTCTATCGCTATGGTTTGTGTGCTATTGAAGTAGCGCCAAGCAGAGACTGACGAGAATCACTTTCATAGAAAGGGGTTGCCAGGCTTCCAAAAAACTGCGAGTTTCCTGAAGTCTCAGCAAACATTTTTTCACCCAATCTTGATGATACTTGCAGGTAGTGATCAGTACACGAATCCCACTTGGCTCACTAAATTTCGTTCTTCTAGGTTAAACCGTTCCTTTGCAGTAACCGTTTTCATGTTTAGGTTTCACTCTGTTTTCTCCTATATGGATACATGTAGTTGGAACTCTAAATCAAACACGGTTTGTGAAGCTCTTTGAAACTTGGCACAATAATGTAGTTCCAAGTTCTATCGCTATGGTTTGTGTGCTATTGAAGTAGCCCCAAGCAGAGACTGACGAGAATCACTTTCATTGAAAGGGGTTGCCAAGCTTCCAAAAAACTACGAGTTTCCTGAAATCTCAGCAAAGCATTTTTTCACCCAATCTTGATGATACTTGCAGGTAGTGATCAGTACACAAATGCCACTTGGCTCACTCAAATTTCGTTCTTCTAGGTTAAACCGTTCCTTTGCAGTAACCGTTTTCATGTTTAGGTTTCACTCTGTTTTCTCCTATATGGATACATGTAGTTGGAACTCTAAATCAAACACGGTTTGTGCTAGCTCTTTGAAACTTGGCACAATAATGTAGTTCCAAGTTCTATCGCTATGGTTTGTGTGCTATTGAAGTAGCGCCAAGCAGAGACTGACGAGAATCACTTTCATAGAAAGGGGTTGCCAGGCTTCCAAAAAACTGCGAGTTTCCTCAAGTCTCAGCAAACATTTTTTCACCCAATCTTGATGATACTTGCAGGTAGTGATCAGTACACGAATCCCACTTGGCTCACTAAATTTCGTTCTTCTAGGTTAAACCGTTCCTTTGCAGTAACCGTTTTCATGTTTAGGTTTCACTCTGTTTTCTCCTATATGGATACATGTAGTTGGAACTCTAAATCAAACACGGTTTGTGAAGCTCTTTGAAACTTGGCACAATAATGTAGTTCCAAGTTCTATCGCTATGGTTTGTGTGCTATTGAAGTAGCCCCAAGCAGAGACTGACGAGAATCACTTTCATTGAAAGGGGTTGCCAAGCTTCCAAAAAACTACGAGTTTCCTGAAATCTCAGCAAACATTTTTTCACCCAATCTTGATGATACTTGCATGTAGTGATCAGTACACAAATGCCACTTGGCTCACCAAATTTCGTTCTTCTAGGTTAAACCGTTCCTTTGCAGTAACCGTTTTCATGTTTAGGTTTCACTCTGTTTTCTCCTATATGGATACATGTAGTTGGAACTCTAAATCAAACACGGTTTGTGCTAGCTCTTTGAAACTTGGCACAATAATGTAGTTCCAAGTTCTATCGCTATGGTTTCTGTGCTATTGAAGTAGCCCCA